>NW_026614682.1:0-139130 GCF_030052815.1 Hevea brasiliensis
GAATGCAACCTAACAGGCATTGTGGTCATTTGACATCCCGAGTGGCCTTTTGACCTAAATGTACATTAAAAATAAATGATATTAAACTTTGAAAATATCATGAAAATTAAAATGGTGGTCCATAGTTTAAATAGTGAAAGAAAAGGGGTTTAATGTTGAATAATTGAAAGTTGAATTAAAATAATAATATTCTTACATTAGTGGACCACTAAACACTTAGAAAATCAATAAAAATTCTATCACTCTCCACTAACTTCTGCAAACCTTCTTCTTCCTCAAATTCTTCCCATGGCCAAACTAAAAAGCTCCTAAACTCTCCCATGGCCGTCCAAGCTCCAACCTCCATGCATCCATGATCCAAGCTCCCAATGGTCAAGGTTTCTTCATTAAACTTGACCACCACACCATGGGTAGTAGATAGGCAGCAAGAAGACCAAATTTTGGAGAGGTTTTGAAGAGTTTCCAAAGTGGTAAGTTTGTGTTTTTTGTTATTGCTTCATTAAAGTTTGTGAGGAGGTTATGGGTACTTGAATTGTAGAAAGAATTTTGAGGTATGATGTTTAAAGGGAGAGATGTATTTATGGCAGCCATGGAAACTCCTTGAGGACGGTTTATTCTTACTTGTAAATGGTAGATTAAAGGGTTGATTATGTGTTTATATGTGTAGGAATAAATTGGGTGATGTATACTAAGTATATTGTGAATGTATACTTGAATTTGGAAGCTTGGACATTAATGGAGAGAGGTGTATGAATCGGCAGCTTGATTTGGTGAACCATAAAAATGTTATTTCATGTTTGGTTTATGGAATATTAATGTTAAATTGTGGTACTTGTTATGGCAGCTTGTGTATATGTATGATGGTGTGAGGTTGGACATGTAAATGAGCTAGGTTAGGTGATTGAATTGTTGTAATTTGAGCTTAAAAAATTCTGTACTATATGGTGTATATTGAGTGTGATTGTAAGCTGCCAAAATGACCAACAATATGTTGTGAATTGTGTTTAGGTTATGGTACAAACCAGAATTGGCAAGAATGTTTAGTTTGATAAATGTTAAAAGTGTCCTTTGATGAGTAATGAATAAAATGCAATAGGATAGTTTATATTATGGGCCTAGAACCTTAAGTGTGTGGCTCCAATTGGTATGAGACCAATTGGAGGTAAAACTAGGCACAAAATGTGCAAACTTTCATGAAGGAAGCTTACCAAAATTCTGCTTGTAAGGTAACTTGAAAAGTGACCAAATCCAGATTAGTGCAATTAAGGCCTGAAAATTTACCATTTGGGCAGCAGTTAGTGTTTTGGCCATAACTCACTCAAAATAGGTCCAATTGACCTCATATTTTTACCATGAATAGTTAAGACCTATATCTACAAGTATTATGAAGACACCAAAGCTCAGAAATGACCATAGGCAAGTTAAAAAGCTTGCACAACTTCAGGTCCAAAAACTGGCCGAACCTAAAATGACCTAAAATGATCTAAAGTGACCAATTTTGATGCATTTTGACCAGTAATAGTAAAATGACCATAACTTGGTCTAGTAAACTCAGAATGACCTGAAATTTTGCCCCGCGTGCAATAAGACATAGATCTACAAGTTTGTAGTTTCGACCGAAACCCGAAAACCGAGGGAACTAGGTCGTCCGGCTAGGTCAAACTAGTATTTCGGAATCCAGCAAGTTGCAATAAAACGCAATATATATGGAAATAAATTGGGTAATATGTACCAACCCTAAAAGACTATTGAATGTGACATATTAGTAACATTAAAACCTAATTTACCTAGAATGCATCGAGGGTCGACATCTTAGGTTGACTAAGGAAATAATAGAATTCAGTGAATTAATTATCAAGCATTATCATTAGAGACAGTTTAACTGAGTACTGAAACACTTCAAATTGTGTTTCTCAGTTAGCAAAGACTCAGGGAAAGGGAAGGAAACACTGAGTCAAGGCCAGGAGACGGTTATCAAAGGTTTGTGCACAACAGTTATTTCTTTTGAATTTTTCAATTGAAATAAATTATGACTATTTGTATATTATTGTTTTCAATTATGGAAATGTGTTTGAATGGATACTTATTGCTTGAAAAGCATTGTAAATGGTTTGAAACTGTGGAAAAATTTATTTAGTGTAATTTGTGAAAATTGAAGTTAATTATGAATTGTGTTGCCATTTTGTGAATGAAATTATGACTTTGGAAATTTATTGGATTCTCACGAATTATTTGAATAAAATGTTTGGAATTAATTTTATATTCACACTTAGCATGACAGTATCACATTATTCCTCCTCCATTTATTGGGTTGAGATCATTTATTTTCCTCCCTCTCTGGCTTGCTAGTTGAGATTGAGATCGGATGAGTACTCATTATATAGCTAAAATCCTCCCTCATTGATTTCAATTAGTGGGGTTGTAGATTGCGTTGTCGTGGTGTACAACACGGCATTGATGGGAAACTTTGTGTCATGGCTTAAGTTGTGTATGGATTAGCAACACTGTGTTTATTAAATTATTTGACTCAAAATTTGGCAAAACTGTATTCTTCAATTATTTGATCAAATGGTGTTATTGACTGGCAAAACTGTATTATTCAGTTATTTGATCAAATAGTGTTATATGAACTTGTAAATTGTAAAATGGAATTGTGAATTGTCAATAAAAGATTTATATATCGCATTTCAAATTGTTATTATGCACCACTGAGTAAATTTTACTCAGCGATAGCTTTTCATTGTCATGCAGTAGACAGATCGACAGGCAAGATGGCCGCTAGTACTACACTAAGAGATCATCGGGGTATATTTAGTATACCATAGTTTGCATCTTATGTTGTAATGTATGTTCACTGTATGTATATAGTGTTCTTGCTTTTAAGCAGTTGTTGTAACACCCCAAAAATTTTAAATTTATGAGTATTTTTGGTATTTTAATTTTATTTGAATTTTAGGAATTTTTTTGAGATTTTTCGGATTTTAAAAATCGGGTTCGATTTTCCGAAAATATAAACTTTGATGATTTTTAAAAATTAATTTAAAGACCATGTGGCAAAACTAAAAATATATTTGGAGTCTACGTATTTTTCTGAGTTTTATAGAATTTTTTCGGAATTTTTGGACCTCGTTTTCGGTCCCGAGGCAGAATAAAAATTCAAAATTTTATATTTCGAATCGAATCGGCCGAATCGAACCGGACCGGATCGGACCGGTCGAATCGGACCGGCCATTTTCCTTCTTCCTTTTTCTTCTCCCGCGCGCATCGCCTCTCTCTCTTTTCTCTCTCGTTTCTCTCTCCGCCTAGCCGCCAGACGCACGGCCAAAGACCAGCGCCGCCACCAGCCATGCCGGCCGCCCCAAACGGCCGGAACGCCAGCGAACGCCCCCCAGCGCGCCGTGCCGCTCCAGCTTCCTCGGCCAAATCCGGCCGATCCGGCCACCGATTGGACCGGGTCTTGTGTCCAAAATCATCTACTCGGCGAGAGCTTTCCATAGACACCAAGAACGCCGAAATCCATCGAGCGGATTGTCCGATTTTTGCTCGGGAAGATTTTAGCCCATTTCGACTATTGGGCTAAATTTCTCGAAAATCGTGAATCCCACGAGAAAACCGAGGCCACCAGCACGCTCCATTCGTCGAGAGCTTCGCAACGACATGAATTTCGAATTTTTCCGACACAGTTTTTCGGTGGGTCCCACGGAACTTCGCAGTGTATTTTCGACCATTAAATGAGCTTAGAAAATTCTGAAAAATTTATGTACTAACCCCCGTGTTATGGGCTTCGTGTAGGTATCCTCGATTCGCGGAAATTTGATGATTGATCGTCCGCAAAATTCACCGCATGCACTGCATCAAAAAGTCTCCGAATTGGGCCGAGGTTTTGGCTAGCCCCCCATTGTCAGACGTCCCGAGCGCGTCCCCGAAGTCGGAATCGGCAAAGGTAAACCCGAACCTAGTTTTTACGTAATTTTCTAGTGCTTAAATAGGATTAAAAATCCATAAAATATTCGTGGTAGCTTAGAAAATTACGATTCTTTTTGCAATAGCTTAGTAATATTGCTAAGGACCGCGGGGCAAAGTTTTATAATTTTTAGAGCTTGTTTGGGCAGTTTTTGTAAAAATGATCAATAATAAGGACTAAATTGAAATTTTGCGTATTGTGATGGATGATTGATTTGATGGGCCCAGGAGGGGCTGTGAATATGATTGAACTGTTGATATATGGATTGTGAATATAGAAGTGCGTTTTTAACCCTTTTGCAGGTTGGGTAGGTCCTAGGTATAGGGGAGACTCTGCCGGATTTTCGGCACGACTTAGGACGTACTTGATATTTTTCTTTGTTTGTATTGAGTCAAATTTATTAAATAGATGTAATGTAATTGTCAGGTGAGCCGGGACAGCCTTCTTCCTCCGCCCAGCCGCCACAGTAATTTGTCGTCAAGTTTGTGAGTAGAATATTAATTTTAATTGTAATTTCGATATTATTATATGTTCAGCATGCCCATGCATCACTTATATGCATATATTTATGTAGTTAAACTCTAGGCACGATTTATGATGCATTGATAAATGTTAAAGTGCCATGTATGTTGTTGTGGTAATTTGGAGCAGTGTGCGTGCGTTGGCGTGCGTGTGATGTGGTGTGGACTATGGATAGGACGGGTAGACACGGCTTGAGTTCTTCGCTGGGACCCGGTCCTTCGGGGTAGACACGGCTTGAGTTCTTCGCTGGGACCCCGATTTGGTATTTAAGTGGAAGTCCGAGCTGAGTTCTTCACGGCACGGGTTGGATTTAAGAGAGCTGTATAGGGGATCAGCTCCCATATATTATGATTGATGTTACAGGGTGCGTGAGTGCTCCAAATTACCTTTTTGATGTTATGATGTGAAGATGTTGTTTATGTTGCATTTCACTCTACAGGGTGCATTAGTTCAGATAGTTATAGAGATTATAGTTAAGATTGATATTTTACTCTCTGAGTCGAACGCTCACTCC
The DNA here is from genome assembly GCF_030052815.1 of Hevea brasiliensis. Taxonomy (NCBI): domain Eukaryota; kingdom Viridiplantae; phylum Streptophyta; class Magnoliopsida; order Malpighiales; family Euphorbiaceae; genus Hevea; species Hevea brasiliensis. The sequence goes on from NW_026614682.1 coordinate 5,001, forward strand.
TGTTCAAAAATTTTTACAGGCCACAGGAGGATATTTTGTTCTGGGTTAACCTGCTTTTCTCCTTCGCAGGTGTTTATCAATAATTGTGTAATTTTATTTACTCTTAGAATTTCCGCATGTGTTAGCAGTAATTATTTGAATTTGGTCTGTAATATTATATTCATGTTGGACCTGTAAACTTAATATTTTAAGTCTGTTTTGATGGATTGGATGAGGGAGCTGAGCTCCCATTTATTATTATGTTGATGAGTATGTGGAGGGTGAGCTGAGCTCCCCAATAGATTGTTTATTGTGTTTACAGGTCGGGTGAGTCGAAAACTACCCGTTGGAAAGTCCATTTATGGCGGACTGTCCGCTTGTTTTCTTGAAATTGGGCCCAAATGGGCCTTAGAGTTAGGTTAATGAATAGTTAAGGCTTACTACGGGCCTCGGGGCTTTAGTGCCTGTGTCCTAGTGAGTCCGCCCATAGGTTGGGTCGTGACAGTTGTAAATTAAAATTGTACATTGAAATTGTAAAATAAATTGTAAATTATTTTGGGCTTGTAAAATTTATACTATATTTCTTTTATCTCAGTCTTTGAAAATATTGAAAAATTATTGTGGATTTGAGTTGAGAAAAATATTGAATTGATCAAATATTGGAGTTGAGATTGAGAAATATATTTGAAGTGCTTTTTACAGGTTTTTGAAGAACTGCTTTATTCAAAATATAAATGGCACTTTGCCAAAATTTTTACAAAAATTATTATTTCTTCAAAGGTTTTAGTTGTTTCACTTCAGTTCAAAATTTTTTTTTAACACCTGTAAATAATGCTCACCACTGTAAAAATAAGTAAAAAAAGTTTTAAAATCTCTTGTAGTATATTTAATGGGTTATCAGTAGACGAAGTTGGTAATTCATTAGGTATACTACGGGATCATGTCATGCCTTACAGAGGGATAGGATGTGACATTATCAGACACGGTTGCCTGTAACCAAGGAATATATTTTGAAATCCCCTTTATTTTAGTAAAAGGATTATCTCATCCAGTAATATTAGGAAACCCATTTTTACACATGCTGTACCCAATTAAATCAATAACATAAAAGGGAATTGTTTCTGAAATAGAGGGAAAAGAGATTATTTTTGAATTTATCTCTTTACCAATAGAAAGAGAAATTGATGTGCTTAAAAGTAACATCAAGAATAAAGAAAAATTTATAAATTCTCTAAAAAGAGAATTTAGGATACAAAACCGTGGAAGAAAAGGTTAATGAACCTAAAATACAAAGAAAAATCAAAAGTTTATGATGTGAACCTTGAAGTAATTGGTAACTTGAAAACCCACATTCAATAATTAAAGGAACAATATGGAAAGCACCAAATCAAGATGTATGAATTTGATTCTTTAAACCAGCACAATCAGATTGCTGTGTAATTCAAAGAAAAATATCAGAAATGGGATTCTTGACCTAATTCATATGGAGAATGAATAAACCAAGAATATTATGCACATTAAACCTTGTAAGATAGAAATCTCAGCAAGTTAATGAGCTTCACAAGAACAAAGGCAACAGCCAATTTACTCAGTAATAGAGGAGAAACAATCTTTCATTAATATTCAAATTGAGTCCTCCACTCTCTCATTACACTTGTATTTATAGTCTCTTGGCTCCAAAGCTAAAGACAAAAATATCCCTACTTTAATAACAGCTGCAAGGAGCTTTAAGTCCAAACAAAAATTAATCTATCAAAAGACTAAAAACTCCTTACAAAAAGTAAATTTAATATAGCAGCAAATAAGTACATTTAAGTCCAAAAGAGGGGTGGTTATAACAGCAAAGAATATTCTTTTAAAAAGGTGCCAACAGATGCATGTACATGGGTTGGATCTGGTGCATGCATGTCCACAGGTTATTCCATGTAACCTAATACTCCACATGACACCTGGTCACTTCCAAGCTTAATTTTCACCAAATTTAATCCTTTATAATTTTCTTCATGCCATTCCAGCTTATAATCCTTGCTCCTTAAGATTTCACAAATTAAATTCTGAAGTGATTTAGCTCTAACTCTAGTAATTGGACCTTGGATGAATTCCTTTGGCGTGGATGTAGCTTAATTCTCATCAGTTTACATGATAAAATGCTTAATAGCATTTGTGCTGACATTCCTAATGCCTTCTGGGCTAGAAAAAGACATGTGGTTAATCTACCATATGAGCCCGACTTTGATGAAAAAATGATACCAAGGCCCGGCCCATTGCAATGGGTCCAAGACACCTAGAAATTTGTAAAAAGGAAATTGATGACCTCGAAGCAAAAGGGCTTATTAGAAAAAGTCAAAGCCCATGGAGCTGTCCAGCTTTTTTTGTTAAAAATGCTGCTGAATTAGAAAGAGGAGTTCCTAGACTAGTCATCAATTATAAGCCTTTAAATAAGGCCCTTAGATGGATCTATCCATTGCCTAATAAAAGAGATCTGTTAAACAGACTCTACGAGGCTCAAATATTTTCAAAGTTCGATATGAAATCTGGCTATTAGCAAATCCAAATAGTTGAAGAAGATAGGTATAAAACTGCCTTTACTGTATCATTTGGGCATTACGAATGGAATGTGATGCCATTTGGGCTTAAAAATGCCCCATCAGAATTTCAAAAGATTATGAACAAAATATTTAATGCTTATTCAGCATTTGCAATAGTATACATTGATGATGTTCTTATTTTCTCCAGAACAATAGATCAACATTTTAAGCACTTAAATGTGTTTATCAAAGTTGTAAAAATAAATGGTTTAGTAGTCTCAGCCAAGAAGATAAAACTCTTCCAGACTAAAGTAAGATTTTTAGGACATAACATAGAAAAAGGATCTATTATTCCCATAGATCGAGCCATTGAATTTTCCGATAAATTTCCTGAAAAAATAAAAGACAAAACCCAATTACAGAGATTTTTAGGTAGCCTCAATTATGTTGCTGACTTTTATAAAAGTTTAGCACAAGATTCCAAACCACTTTTCCAAAGATTGAAAAAGAATCCAATACTATGGACCCAAGAACACACCTTATCTGTCAAAAAAATAAAACAAAGAGTCAAATCATTATCCTGTCTGGCTATTCCTCATCCTAAAGCCTTTAAAATAGTGGAAATAGACGCATCTGACCAAGGATACGGAGGCATTCTAAAATAAAGAATTACCGATAAAGAAATCCTGGTTAGATTTACCAGCGGTATATGGACAGGACCAAGAGTTAATTACTCTACTATTAAAAAAGAGATCTTATCTATAGTTCTCTGTATACAAAAGTTTGAATCTGATTTATTAAATCAAAAATTCCTTATAAGAGTTGATTGTAAGAGTGCTAAAGAGATACTCTTAAAAGATGTTAAAAACATTGCTTCAAAACAAATATTGGCTAGATGGCAAGCCATCTTATCTGCATTTGACTTTGATATAGAATTCATCAAGGGAGAAAATAATTCTTTGCCTGATTTTTTAACTCGTGAATTTCTTACAGGACATGAGTTCAAAGGCACCAATGACTCCCTCAAAGCGAACCCATGAGGTATCGCCTCCTCCGCCTAAAATGGTGGATAAACTCAGAGAAGATGCTTATGCTGTCAGCATCGAAGCTAATAATGCAAAAGAGGTTAATTACCCCTACATCCTTATTAGCTATTGTTTCCTTATGCCAATGCATAAAAAACATAAGGACCTAAAACCTTATGAGGTTGCCAATTTTTACACTGAGCACCATACAATGAATCCTTATTTACTCAAGCACTACACTTATTACCAAGCCATCTTAATGGCGAGTTGATTGTCTTTTCTCCAACAGAAAGGTCCGCTAATGAGTAGGCATTCAGCAAATTCATAATTAAAAGGATAATATCCTATGATGAATGGGGAGATTCTCTATTCAAGCAAAAGGAATTAAATTTCGGAAAACCCAGGTACTTTAATTATTTTGATAATATACAAGCCTGGACTGGAGCCTTAATATATGAAAATAGGCAAAGGAAGTTTAGCTGGTTCATACAGTTCTAGTTAGACAAAGATTCTTGGGAATTTCCCTCTTGGTTCTATGAATGGTTTTTCAATTGGGGACTTTTTCCTCTAGCTCTTCCTAATAAGGTAAGAGAAGTTTATGAGCAGTTTGCTGACTTGAATAAATCCTTAAAGGATCCAAGACTATTATTCACTATCCTATATAAAATTTCCTGGATAGTTAGATGGGATTATATTATCTCAAAAAAGAAATATAAAAAATTTTTTGAGTTTTCTACAGAGCATGTTCTATGGTTAACTTGAAGAGTCCTAATTAAATGGTGGGATAAATGTGAGTTCTTTGAACCGCCTTCAATCTACTCCTCCAAAGGACTAATTCATCTGGCTAAAAAGCCATCAGTATCCAGTCCATCAGTCTTTTCCAATCTTACTGACCTATTCAAAGATCTACTCAAGTCAGTACCAAAAGACGAGCTTCGCCGACAGTTGTTCAATGCATTATCAGAAGATGACAAAGAAGCCAGCTCAAAAGTTGCTAGCTCAAAAGCAAAAGATTCGGCTGAGTGTTCAAGAGCCCACGATAAAGAAGAAAGTGATGGTGACACTGACATGGAAGGACAACACTTTGAAGACAGCCAAGACCCTTATGGACTGTAGAGGGTACGAAGATTCTTATCAACACTAAAAGTGTCTGTGTTAGATCATCTGTCATGTCTAAAAGACACACTACTGACAGCCATCCACTACTGCTAGCCATCCACTCATCCTTGCCTGCCACTAAAAGTGACGTCCTCAATGACTCCAGAAGATTCTCTCCAGCTCCAATAAGAAGGACTCCCAACCTGCTCAATGAAGAGAATGCAGTATGCAATAAAAGTCTTTAAGTTTTTCTTCGTAAAAGTTCTTGCTCTAAGTTTCTCTATTCCGCCTTCTGTTTTGTTCAAAGTGTTCTAAGTGTATACTGTTTTATAAATAAAATATATGGTATTTTCTCAATCTCAATCTGCTTTCTCTCGAGTAAGTAATGAAATAGATGTGTTAATTAATCAAGCAAAAGAACTTAACCAAGAACTTGAAACACTATCCTTGACTACTATGGATCTTCTTGGACAACCATCTGGTAAGTATGATTACTGGGTTTACTATTCTTCTCCACCATCTGCAAACATACCAAGCTCATCCATTACCCCTACTGATTGGGATGATGACTGTAGCTCTGTAAGTATTACTATTTAAAGACTGTTCCATAGCACTGTTCATTATACTACGATAAGTATGCTCTGCACTTGCCCTAAATAGGGACTCTGTGCATCAGAAATCTCTTTATTAATTATGTTTACTTATGTCTACTTATATTGAGCGTCTTGTTTTTTATTTATTATGCATTAATTTAACTGATAGACTAGAAGTGGAAAATCTTAGAGAAGAACTAGTGACAAATGGCACTGATCTATACAATCAACATCTAGAAACCCACACCATCTATTGTGATTATCGAGAACATGAAAGGACTTTAGTGTTGTTCCGTGTTATTACAGGTCTCTTAGATATCTGGTTAAGAAATAATAATTTCTAAATATTGTATTAAATGTTTCCCATCCTTTCTCTTTTCTGTTTTCTGCCATCTTCTTTCTCAACAAAGTGGTATATCGGATGGAAACTAGTAAACGCTTGAGCCCTTCATTGGTGGAAGGTAGAGCAACTTCTAGACACAACGCCACGTGCTACTTTTAGATCCTTCACTCTCAAGTGGTATCAGAGCCAAGTTAGTGATAGAAGTAGTCATAAGTTCTAGTGAAATCCAAGTCGTGTATCCTACAGCCGGAGAAGCCGAGAGAAAGGCGTGTTAGGCAATTGGAGTAACATCATTGACAGTGATCTAGAACAAATGGACAAACTATTCTCTAGCTTGTCTGGTAGCTCTAGGAGTTCTAGGTTCGAAGAAATTAAAATATTCAAAACAAATTCAATTAAAAAATAGTTGTGCACAAACCTCTTTTGTCGACTCAATTTACTCAAACTTTCATTTCTCCTTCGAAGCTCCCTTTCCAACTGAAACACATAAATTTAAAGTGCTTCAGTATCCATTTCTAATACTTAAATTCTAACAATTTCTTTGCAGATTTATCCTACCTATTACAATTTATAAATCTTAGGTCTTTCACATTTTTGTGTATGGTGGCACTATTCATGGCACTATTCAAGTCAAAATGTTGACTTTTCTATACTTACCAGGTTTGTTAGTTCTAATTTCACTCATATACCACATTTTAGGTGTCAATTTTATTGGTATGATTGCCAATTCAATTCCCAAGTCTCCTAAGAGAAATTATAATTTTTCAGTTTTGGTTCCCTATTTTCTACTATTCCATTGGTCTGGTTTCTTTGAGAATTTGGCTAAGTGTTTTTTATCAAAGTTGTTCCTTATTGTCTTAGCTTTGATTTCCTTTTTGAATCACTCCATTTGGAGTTTTGTAGCCCAAGTTATGCCTATTTTTCTAAGGCTGGCCGAATTGGTCCAAACCCAGAATTCTAGGCACTTTCTTGGTTCTAGCAATTTTGGTGTGCTGACTGCAGGTGAGTTTTTGGATAGATTATGGTTAAAATTTGGGTTTATTTTCTTCATGAAAGTTGTAGTGCTATGTCTCAGCTTCCCATTGGTATAAGATTCAGGTCATTTGAACCTTCTTAAACCAATTTATGGTCATTTAGCCTAATTGTTCACTAAGTTATTGTCATTTTCTGGGCATTTTTCCTGAATTAAAAATGGTCCATTTTGTGTCTAGTTTCATTCCCAATTGACCTCACATCAAATTTTCAGTTTTGATCCCTGAAAGGGACCTAGGTCAAGCTATCAGAATTTGTACACTAACCAATCCGAATTACAATTTGGTTCTAACAATTCACACACACCACAAATGGTCACAATTGACCATTTCTCAACTCAAGTAAGGTCATTTGCATCCATTGACCATTTTCTACAATTTTTCTCCCAAACCTTAAGTCAAGAATCCTAATTTTTCCAAGTGTTTCAATTTATACAATTAAGGTATCTAAACATTCTCTACACACTTAATTAGGCTTACATACATAATTAATTGAACTAAAATACTTCAATATCTCATAATCCCATGGCTGCTAAAAATTCACACCTCCCATACATCCATGATTTTCATGGTTCTTTGCATAATTTCATTACATTTAAACTTAAATTCATAAATTTAATAAGAATCTAGGCCTGAAGTTGCACTTACCTCAATTTGTGAATTTCCAAAGCTTCTATCTCTCAAATTTCCTTTTCTTTTTTTTCACTTTAATCTTCAAATCAAAGCTCAAGGGTAATTTTTCCTTAAGAGAGTTGTGGAATTAATGGGGATTTTAGGGTTGTGAAAGCTTAATATAAGTTTTCATGGTGGAAGAAGAAAATGAGAGAGATGAGAGAGAGATGAAGACGGCAAGAAGAAGAAGGAAGGAAGAAAAAACGAATTTCTTTTCTTTAAATTTTTGGTTGGCTCCTTTTTATGTTAAATTATCTCCCAATTTTCAAATTTTAGAAATTAACATTTATTAGGTCATAGTGATGTCATAAACTTTTTGATTTTTTGATTTTTCACTTCTTTTTCATTTCTTTTTCATTTGTCTTTTCAATTTAAATCTATATTTCAAAATTTTCATTTTACAGATTTTATTGGACAGTTAGGTCGTGAGTCACCTTTAGGGGTGAATTGACCAATTTGTGCCTCGCCGGTCTGATCCAGTTTGTAAGTTATTCAAAATTTCTTTCGGATACCTGACATAATTATTTGACCTGCTTAAAAAATTTTTTTCATGATTTTCTCTTTTCCACTGTGTTCGCAATAGTCCTAAGAACCGTAGCGTCATATTTTCCGGTTCGAAATTTGAGTTAAGATTGACCTCGTAGTCATTTCCTAAGAAGGTCACTCATCGCTGTGACTCCCGACTCATTTAAAATTTTATACTTAACTATTTGGCAATTGCTAATTATTTGCGTTCAGGGCTTATCTAGTTGTCTTAGAAGTGATTCTAATCCCCTTAATTGTCCGAACTGATACTGGTCATTGGAATAGTAAAATATACTAGGCTATGCAAATATGGGTGTTACAATTCTCCCCCCCCCCCCCTTTAAAATAAATTTCATCTCAAAATTTTACTTGGTATCAGTCTCTGAACAGCTGTAGGTGCTGTCTCCTCAGTACTTCACGCTCTCAAGTAGCTTCCTGGCCTGAATGATGGTTCCATAGCACTTTAACCAATACTATTTACTCATCGATTGCTCACATCGTGTGCCAAGTTTCTTATGAGCTTCTGTCATAAGTTAGATTCAAATTCATTTCAATTTTAAAGGTAAGCAAATCTGTGTGCTAGTGGATCCACTTTTTCTAGGACCTCATATGATCCTATAGCTGAGAACTTAGTTTTACTCTTTTCTTATCAAATCTCTTGATCATTTGATGCAACCTTCATTTTAGTTTGAAATATTTTAGTCTTTTCTTGCTGTTATTTTAGCAATTATTTTTCTTTGTAGCCTTTTTTTTTTTTAAATGACCTTGTTAGTCATATATGAACTGCTTATCTCTTTATTAGCCATAGGTTCATAACCATTATCTTACCATCTCCATTTATGACCAAGGCCTATGTGCCATTTTGTATTATCTTGTTTGCTTTTGTTTAACTTATTTCTTTCTTGATAAAATAGTTCTGGATATCGTTACGCGTCTTAAGTAGGTTGTTTGCCCTAGTGGCAATTCCTCATCTAGTGTTTTTTCTCATTTCTTACTGTTTTATTTGTTTCTTTTTTCATTCCACAACTTAACTTTGATTATTTTATTTGTCAATCTTATCTTCTTCCTTAACTTGACTGTCGAGTCATGATTTAGCACCTCTTATCATCCTTAATAAATCCGCTATACTTCAATATTACTTTGATTTGGTCCTCTAACTATTCTAGTCAACACTTTAACTAATATTCATAATGTTTCTTTATTACATTTGCACCAACTATTCTAATTTTTACTTCCACAACTCTTTTATCTATCGATATTCTATAGCTTATTTTGCACTGATGTGTAATCATTACTTCTTTTTGTACTGAACTATAACCTTTCAATATTCTAACTTTAGAGTTTTAAATCCCGGGTTAGGATTTTCAGACTCCCTTCCAATAATAAAATTTTGTCCCCTTAGAATATTACCAAAACAAATGTCATTTGCAATAATCCTCATCTTAGTGCACTATCGGGTAGTACGTAGCTCTACACAATAATCTCAAGTCAGTACTGTAATCTGCAGCTTACTATACAAACATCAAGAATATTGCATAGTTACTACGATACATCCTAATAGATCAAACTTCCCTATATCTTATTTCTTTCAAATCCACTAATATCTTAAACTTATTTTGATTATGGTACTCACTAACATCTATTAGCAGTAATACCCTTACCCGCATCTAAGGTAGATATATTACTATAACTTACTTTTAGATCCTCTTGCCTTACCTAATTAGGCTTACTAATTAACTTTATAATTTATCGTAGTCTAAGAGATGTCTCTCACTAGAAACTTTTATAAAATTAATTCCAATCACACTTATTATCATAATTTTTATCCTAAAAGATTAATCACTAACACATAAAAATTTATCACCATGCAAGGGAATAGCAGTAGAACATATAATTTTAGCATTAGCATATAAATAAGTAGAGCCGAAATCAAATAGTACATAATTATTCCTTTCAAAAGTTAAGAACGTATTAGTAACTACATCTGAAGTCTCTGCTTCTTCCCCTCGATGAATGGCATTCCATCTTTCTAGTGTATTCCTCTGCTCGGGTTGGTCCATTGTGTTAGGATTACCCGTAGTGCTGTCTCTACTTCTGCCTCTGCCCCTACTGACTATTAATGAGCCTCTAAAATCAGAACCTTGGACTGATTCCTCTGGTGTAGTATGTGGCATAAATCAACGTGCGCTAGTACAATGTCGGGTGTAATGCTCGATTCTACCACAATTGAAGCAGACTCCAGTAACCTTATAGCAAATACCCTCGTGTAACTTGCCACATACCTCACAGACACGGATAGGGTAGGAACTTCGAATTCTTTGCCGACGGGTTCTCGATTGCTTCCAACTTAAAGATTCGCCTCTGTCATATCTATAAATTCGGGGTTCCTCAAATTCTTTTCTTTTCCCTAATTGCCTATTCGAGTTCTGACCCATAGATTTCTTACTCTTTTCTATTTCATACTGCCTTTGTAGGGGTTGAGTCTGTACTTGGGCTTGAGCTTGAGTTTGAGCTTGGGCTGACAAACTATCAGCCATTTGTTGGAAGAAGGTGGCCATTTGCTATGCCACTTGTGTAGTGATTTGTACCGGTGGAATTGGTACAATCGAGCCTTCGACACTCAAGGAGCAGAGGCCTCCCCTTGTACCTCAACCATATCTGATTGTTCTACTGGTTTATTCCCCTTTTCCATTTCTATTCACAAAATCTTCTTTTCTCGGGACAACCTACACAAGGAGATTTCTCTCCGTCAGTTAATATTTATGATATAAATATACTATATGTATCAAACATTTGAGCAGTTCTAATTTTCAACAACATATTTCAAATTCACAGTTTAAAAATTACTTTAAAACCATTACTCTGATACCGCTAAACATATCACACCCTACCCCTCAGTAAGATGTAACATGGTCCCGTAGTATATCTAATGAATTACCGTACTTCGCCTACCGGTAACCCATTAAATATACTACAAGGGATTTTAAAACAATTTTCTTACTTTTTGAAGGTGGTGAGCACTTTTGATAGGAATTAAAAACTTTTATTTGAAGATAAACCACATATCAAATTTTCAATTAACTTAAAATTTTCGTAAATTTTATAAAAATTTCAGCAGAGTGCTATCTGTATTTTGAGAAAACCAAACTTAAAACCTGCAAAGAAATACACTCCCAATGTTTTTAAAATAACTACAACTCCAATACACTCATTTTCATATCCTCATTCATCACAATCAATTCAATTCACTTATCAAGCCAAACTCATCATAAAAGAAACCATCCATAATTTTTAGTTTCCAGAAGAAAGTAAATAATACATTCATTAAGGTACTAAAATTATTGTTACAACTAAATTTGCATTTCCATTACATTTCCAAAATAACATTTCAAAAATTTTATACATCTGCTCAAATAATTTACACACATATATTTACATGTATAATCAAAATTTAATATATAAGGGTATACATATAATATACCCGAGGCTAGTCACAAGCAGTCTATAAGGTGCAGCTGCAGGAATCTCACTCAACTGCTCTATCTCTACTCTCACTTGCGACAGCATACAAAGTTATCGCTAGAGTGATGAACTCAATGGTACACAACTATAATTTAAAATGTAATAATACATTGATAATAATTATACCAAAAATTTTGGAATCTCGAAACTTAACCAATTTCTAAATATCAAAATTTTCATTGCCAATAATAATAGTCACTTGTTAAATCCTTGATCAAAATTTCAATTTGTCAAATCGTAACTGAATAATAAAAATAATTCTTACAATTATGGAAATAAACAATTATTTTAACAAAATTATTTGTGTATAATCTGATATGAACCTGCCTAACTTCACCTCAAAAGCTAGCTCACAAGGAGAGGTTTGCAAACCCATATATATAACACCCAAGACCTCTCTGCAGAACTGATGTGGGACTCATCATTCCTGACCCCTTTAGACTAAACGTCCTCGTGAAGCAACCGGTGTCATGACTCGTTCACCCCGACTTCTCCCAAAGAACCTAAGGGAACCTTTATACATGGCCCACCGACTACAAAGTGAGGATCTGATACCAAATGATATGAACCTGCCTAACTCCACCTCAAAAGTTAGCTCACAAGGGGAGGTTTGCAAACCCATATATATAACACCCAAAACCTCCCAGCAGAACCGATGTGGGATGCATCACAATCTCATTTAAAATCATAATTTCTTATCAATCAAAATCCATTCTTCATCTCACTAACTATGCAAGACTACTCCGAAAGGGCCATCGTCGGGGGCGATTCTAACTCCCTATGATCGGGGAGATCAAACCGCGATTCTAACTCCCTATGGTTGGGGAGGTCGAATCATCGTGCACAGTACTCAACACACTAATGAAACTTTCGATGGGCCAATAACAAATACTTAGATCTAACCTCTAATAAGAGGAGAATCTAAGCCTGTGCACATACCATGGTATTCAAAATAAAACAAAGCTAACTCCATTGTCTCATTAACAAATGATATAGAGACGGGTAATAATCTAGTCAAGCATCTATAGTGAGATATAAAACCATATCATGCATTTCTTTGTCCTTTTTGTGGGCATAAATCACAACACAATATTAATTCAAGATCAATTCCAATATTCAATAATTTTTTTATGCTCATCACAGTCCAAAACAAAATTTTATATTTTATTCATGCAAATTGCCCGTCACAATTCAAAACATAATTTTTCTAGTCCAAAACAATAGTCAATAATTGTTGAAATAATATTTCACAAAACTAAACTCATGTTTGCTATACAAATTTCAATAATTATTGAAATAAATCCTATAATTGATAAACATAGTGCATAAGGAAAAATAAAATCATTTAATTACATAAAATATTCAAAACAAATTTAATTAAAAACTAATTGCGCACAAACCTCTTTTGTCGATTCAATTTACTTAAACTTTCGTTTCTCCTTCGAAGCTCCATTTTCAACTGAAATACATAAATTTAAAGTGCTTCAGTATTCATTTCTAATACTTAAATTTCAACAATTTCTTTGCAGACTTATCCTACTTATTACGGTTTATAAATTTCGGGTCTTTCATATTTTTATGTATAGTGGCACTATTTATGATACTATTCAAGTCAAAATGTTGACTTTTCTATACTTACTAGGTTTATTAGTTCTAATTGCACCCATATACTACATTTTGGGTGTCAATTTTATTGGCATTGATTGCCAATTCAATTCCCAAGTCTCCTAAGAGAAATTATAATTTTTCAATTTTGGTCCCTTGTATTCTACTGTTCCATTGGTCTGATTTTTTTGAGAATTTGGCTAAGTGTTTTCCATCAAAGTTGTTCCTTATTGTCTTAGCTTTAATTCTCTTTTTGAATTACTCCATTTAGAGTTTTGTAGCCCAAGTTATGCCTATTTTTCTAAGACTGGCCGGATTGGTCCAAACTCAGAATTCTGGGCACTTTCTTGCTATTGGCAGTTTTGGTGTGTTAATTGCAAGTAAGTTTTTAGATAGGTTATGGTCAAAATTTAGATTTGTTTTATCCATAAAAGTTGTAGTGCTATGTCTCAGCTTTCCATCGGTATAAGATTCAGATCATTTGGACCTTCCTAGACCAAGTCATGGTCATTTAAGTTACTACTGTTCATTTGGTCATTTTTGTACAGGACAGTGTGCCTAATTCTGGATTTGGCCTAATTGTTTACTAAGTTATGGTCATTTTTCTGGGCATTTTTCCTAAATGAAAAATGGTCCATTTTGTGTCTAGTTTCATTCCCAATTGACCTCACATCAATTAGGTTGGTAAATTTTCAGTTTTGGTCCCTGAAAGGGACCTAGGTCAAGCTGCTAGAATCTATACACTAACCAATCCGAATTACAATTTGGTTCTAACAATTCACACACACCACAAATGGTCACAATTGACCATTTCTCAACTCAAGTAAAGTCATTTGCATCCATTGACCATTTTTTATAATTTTTCTTTCAAACCCTAAGTCAAGAACCCTAATTTTTCCAAGTGTTTCAATTTATGCAATTAAGTTATCTAAACATTCTCTACACACTTAATTAGGCTTACATACATAATTAATTGAACTAAAATATTTCAATATCTCATAATCCCATGGCTGCTGAAAATTCACACCTCCCATACATCCATGATTTTCATGGTTCTTTGCATAATTTTATCACATTTAAACTTAAATTCATAAATTTAATAAGAATCTAAACTTGAAGTTGCACTTACCTCAATTTGTGAATTTCCAAAGCTTCTATTTCTCAAATTTCCTTTTCTTTTTTTCACTTTAATCTTCAAATCAAAGCTCAAGGGTAATTTTTCCTTAAGGGAGTTGTGGAATTAATGGGGATTTTAGGGTTGTGAAAGCTTAATATAAGTTTTCATGGTGGAAGAAGAAAATGAGAGAGATGAGAGAGAGATGAAGACGGCAAGAAGAAGAAGGAAGGAAGAAAAAAATGAATTTCTTTTCTTTAAAATTTTGATTGGCTCCTTTTTATGTTAAATTATCTCCCAATTTTCAAATTTTAGAAATCAAACTTTTTAATTTTTTGATTTTTCACTTCTTTTTTATTTCTTTTTCATTTACCTTTTCGATTTAAATCTACATTTTAAAATTTTCATTTCTCAGATTTTATTGGACAGTTAGGTCGTGAGTCACCTCTAGGGGTGAATTGACCAATTTGCCCCTCGTCGGTCTGATCCGATTTGTAAGTTATTCGATATTTCTTCCAGATCTCTGACCTAATTATTTGACCTGCTTAAAAATTCCTTTTCGCGATTTTCTCTTTTCTACTGTGTTCGCAATAGTCCTAAGAACTGCAGCGTCACATTTTCTAGTTTGAAATTTGAGTTAAGATTGACCTCGCAGTCATTTTCCGGAAAGGTCACCCATTGCTGAAACTCCCGACTCAATTAAATTTTCATGCTTTGTTTTTCTTCTTTATACTTAACTATTTGGCAATTACTAATTATTTGCGTTCATGGCTAATCTAGTTGTCTTAGATGTGATTCTAATCTCCTTAATTGTCCGGACTGATACCGATCACCGAAATAGTAAAATATATCAGGCTATGTAAATAGGGGTGTTACAAAGGAACATATATTTTGTATCTTTAACATGTCCAATGGTGCGAAGTATGTGACATAGTATATGGAATGTATGCAAGTCCATTATGAGTTGTTCAATGCAACTCAAATCACTATGAAGAAAATTAGTAATAGCTTTAAGTCCTTTATCAATAGTCATTTTTGAACTATTGATTGGCCACTCAAGTTATTTCATATAATACCAAAAAAATTTATAGTCTTACGCATGTGATTGAAAAAGAAATCGTACCTAATTTATAGTCTTACTTATGTGATTGAAAAAAAAAATCGTACCTTCTTGTTGTTGTAAGAGATGAAGAGTTTTTTGAGATGAAAGAACAAAAAAATAAAACAAGTTGAGAAGAAATAGGAAATGGATATATAAATAGGATAAATTTTGACAACTGTTCTTGAACTTATTTAGTTGTAACATTACAGTCCCTTAACTTAAAAATGTAACATAAAACCCCTTCACCTTTTAAATTTTACACAGTAAAATCTCTCTAACCTCCAATTATCAGTTTTTCAGTTAGATGCTGACCTGGACAGTTTCAGCATGGAGTTTAGTCAGTATTTCTCTTTTCTCTCTAAAGTCATGTGTAAATTAAATTATTTTTTTCTTTATAGACAAAATAATTTTTTATGCGTAAAGAGAATAATTTAACACTTTACATAAGAGAGAAGAGAGAAATATTGACTAAGCGTCATACAAGAACTATTTATATTAGTTTCTAACTGAAAAATCAGTAATTGAAAGTTAGAAGAATTTTACTATGTAAAATTTAAAAGTTTAAGGGATTCTATGTTACATTTTAAAGTTAAATAACTGTAATATTATAACTATATAAATTTAAAAATAATTATTAAAATTTTATCCTATATAAATAATATGTTTAACTTTTATTAATTTACTCATTCTAAAATTAATATTTAATTTTTTAAAAAAATTAAATATTAATAAAATTAAAAAATAATTTATTTATTTTAAAATATTTAAATAATATTAAAAATTAAAAAATTAATTATTAATTTTTATTAACACCGTATCAAATACACCCTAAGATTTAATAGAACACATATTGATTTGGTTGCGATTGGTTGAGATTGACGACGTCAGATACCCGTTAAGGAGAGGAAGGAGCAGACACTGCTACTAGCGTGACACTGCTGCTAGCGTGACAACTGACAAAGTCTTACTGCAATTTTATTTTTATCGAAAACTGTGCTACTGCATAGTTTAAGGGTCTCTTTCTTTGTAATTATTATTATTTGCTTGTGTAGGCTTAAGTGCCAAGAGCGCCTTTTTATGTTGGATTGGATTGGCATGTCTTTCGTTGGATAGATTCTTGAGCTTATTTATTACTCCATTTTTATTTTTATTTTATTTTTATCAGATAGTTATTACTCCACTTTTCTCTCTGATTCTTAACTTCTTTCATTACATCACTTCCTCACTTTAGCTTTCTCTCTCTTTCTTCCTCTCATCTCTTTGTATTTCTGCTTGCCATTGGCATGTATGTCTCTAGTTTTATAATATAAGAAATTTCTTATATATTATATTTAATTCTCTTTTCCACCTCTATTTTCAGGAATCCTATCTGGGATTTTGTTCTAATATTGAGCTCTGCAGCTGTGATTTCTTTACTTTATTCAATAATCCTGTTTTCCTTTTTATTTTCTCAGTTTCCGTAATCAGGTTTGACATGGGTTTGCTTCCTTTGCAATTTCTGATGTGAAAATTTAGCTCTAAGTCTCAGTTGCTTTCTTCTTCTGCTAGTTCTTGGATCAGCTCATCTCTCTTTTTTAGTTGCTTCAACTCTTCCTATTTTCATAGTTAGATTTGAGTTCCCAATTCCTGCTCTTTGGTATTAGGGATTCCCTACATTTGGTTTTAGAGCAAAAAAAAAAGGGGGAAAAAAAAACAAAAAGAAAGAAAGATTCCCTTTTTAATTTCTTGTTCCGTGTCTCTTAAATCTGTGGTCTAAAACCCATCCATACAAGTCCTGGTTTAAGATTCCAGTAAGTTTCAGTGGGATATATTGTGTAGAAGCTGGCTGGCAGATTTGAAGAAGATAAATATGGGATTGTTCTGTGTGGTTTTTGCATTAATATCATTACTTTCAGTCGTGAGTACAGTGAGTGGAATAGGTGCCAACTGGGGCACACAAGCAACCCACCCACTGCCCCCAGATACTGTGGTGAGGCTACTGAGGGACAATGGAATCCAAAAAGTTAAGCTTTTTGATGCAGATTATGATACACTGAGAGCACTTGGTAAATCTAATATTGAGGTCATGGTGGGAATCCCAAATGACATGCTTTTATCTCTGGCTACCAGTATGAAGGCTGCTGAGAAATGGGTTTCCAAAAACGTCTCCACACATATCTCCACTAATAATGTCAATATCAGGTCAGCTTTGCTCTTTTTTCTTTGGATCCTTCGATATAAAATAGGAAAGGACAAAAATATTTGATTTGATTTAATTAAATATAGTGTTTGTTAAGTGAGGCATTGCTGTACTTTGAGACTTATTGTGGTCATTAACAGTCAATTCCAACTCTCTTAGAGTAGTATGTTTAACTGCTTGAATGCAATTTATGATAATATCATTTTGACACCAGTAAATTGATTCTTGCTGTGAAGGTGACAATATGTTTTCATGTTATATACAAAACCATATGGCGGTAATCTTTGTTTTGCAAACATATTTGTAGGAGGATTTGATGTATTTTTTTGGGATCCATTTTTCTGGAAGTAGTCCTACCTTGGTTTTGGGATTGTCATGAACTGCAGCATTTTTTTTAATGTTGTTTTGACAAATATATATATATATATATATATATATATATATATATATATATTCTTTTATTTATAAATTTTTACAAAATTTTTATAACAGTAAAAAGGTAAAAAAATGAAATAATTTATTTAATATTATTAGAATTCATTTTTCCTATTTTTAGTTTATCACTCTAATTTCACTAGCTTTATAACATCTATTTTATTTTTTATATTTTTTCTTAAATTATTAAATTATGTTTTTTTAGATTTTTTTTATTTATCTATTTCAATAATAAAATAAATAATATAATATAATAAATTAATAATTATATTTTTATTTTAATAGGAAAATAAATTACAAAACATATCCTTATCGGTCGTTTTACATCTCAACGGCAACAGTTGTGCATAGTTTACCAAATAAACATAAATCTGCTAAAATCAATTATCAGCTATCGGTTATTAGCTAACTGTAACAGCTATCATTTCTCGGTTATATCTAATAGTTAAACCAAATAGGCTTTATGTTACATAAAGAAAAACCTGTCTAGATCACCCATTGATGGGCCAACCCACCCAGGCCATATATTTTGTATTGTTAAAATATAGTAATTAAATTTAAAAAAGGATTAACTGCTTGGACGGGGGAGTTGAACTTCTATACATGCTGTGGGGACATTTTCGCTATGATAAGAATGAAGTTTTTCGAGGAAAAACATGGGTACAAAGATGACTTGTTTGTGAGAAAAGTATTTTAGAGAGGTTAAAGTTTTTTAATTTTTCAAAACTTCCAAACTTCACCTTTTAACACGCCAAATTGGTAGATTGAGATACCTTACCTTCCAATGCCTTATCTTTAATTACCTTGCCTCATCTTTAGAAAATCTCCTTATACTCCCCAAAACAGAGTGTTTAGTGGAGCAAAACTTCCTTTTGGAAGTTACACTATCGCCAATAATGGCCAAAGTGTGGCCAATGGGTATATGTGCCAAAAAACTGAAAAGTCAGGCAAGTTTTTTTGGCCTAAGTGCAATACACAGTAGCTTGCAATTTGAGAGTGCTTCATTCTTGGGCTAGAGAAATCAAAACTTGGGTTCCACGCAGCAGCGAAAATTGAGGTAATTTCCTAGCAGCAAAGGGTGCTAAGTGTGCTTCAATTGGTACACAATTGGGTGAGCATTGTCCAAGCAAGGTCCTCTCTCTCTCTCTTGAATTAAGCCCTTGGATTAATTTATTGTAGAATTTTGCAATCCAGGTGCACTTAGGGCACGGTACAACAACAATAACTGTGTCTTAAATCTAAACTAGTTGGGGTTAGCTATAAAGATTTCAAACTAGGGTATGGTAAACACATGAAAATGCATTATGGTTCAGGGTTTAATCCCCAATAGTTACCAACTTTTCAATCTTTAAGCATCATCAAGATGTACTTTTATGAGGTTCAATTTGTGATGATAGGGCTAATTATTGACTTCAGTTCATACTTTGAAAGCTTCCTGACAAATGGGATTTTCCCTTTCATCTCTCAAGATTATCTATTGTCTAGCTTATCTACAAACAAAAATCTCATGGAATTATATGTTGTAGTTCTTACCTATTGTTGAATTCTTGATCTCCCCATAATTCCCCTTGCACTGATCAATTTCTTTCCTTCTATTGGAAATCACAGGCTAAAAGTCTTTCAGATTTGCATTCCAAGTTGTTCACCTCAGTTTACTCATCATCAGGCATACAACCTTTCACACTGTGAAATTTTGATCGTTCCTGACTTTACATCATTAAATTTTCAGCCATGTACATATTTTTAGCTAGTTTTTTGAACCTAGTAATAATAATGCTTATTAATAGCTCAATGTAGCACAATAGAGATCATTAATTGGCATCTTTCTTTATGTGCTTTGACCCTGCATAAAATAATATAAAAATTTACGTACTTTTCAATTATCTTTCTAGAATTCATGACTAATAATAGTCTTCATTGAGTAGTAGAATGACGGGCCTTTCTGGACAGGATTGTTTGAAAGTGTACGAACACATTTTGGCATCTTGACTTATTTATCTGTACATAGGCAAGAAGCATATATCCCAACTTTAAACTGCACATATTTTGTCTTGTTTTTAATAGAAGGGTGAGAAAACTTCAACTTCTAAATGTTTAAGAGAAAAGAGAACAGGTTCACTTGTAGCTCTTGCTGCATTCTTACTCATGCTGGATTGACTAATAAGCATATACAGGATTCTGCAATATAGTTCTTTTGTATGACTAGTGCTTTTGCATTATTTATTGGTGTAACTTGACACAATTTGTCTTTGGACAGATATGTTGCAGTTGGAAATGAACCTTTCTTGGAAACATACAATGGAAGCTTTCTTAAAACAACTTTCCCAGCACTCCAGAATGTCCAGTCTGCCCTTGTAAAGGCTGGGCTGAGCAACCAAGTAAGGGTGACTGTTCCCCTGAATGCTGATGTCTATGCGAGTTCAACTGGCCTTCCATCTGGTGGTGACTTTCGAGCTGATATCCATGATCTCATGATTACCATTGTTAAGTTCTTGAGTGACAGTGGTTCCCCCTTTACTGTGAATATCTATCCTTTCATAAGCCTTTATTCTGATTCAAACTTTCCAGTGGAGTATGCTTTCTTTGATGGCAATGCGACTCCTTTGAATGATGGTGGGACATCCTACTACAACATGTTTGATGCTAATTACGATACTCTTGTGTATGCCTTGCAAAAGAATGGATTTGCTAACTTGCCTATCATTGTTGGAGAGATTGGGTGGCCTACTGATGGAGATAGGAATGCTAACATATTTTATGCTCAGCGATTCAACCAAGGTTTTATGTCACATATTTCAGGCGGGAAAGGAACCCCAATGAGGCCTGGACCTATTGATGCATATTTATTTAGTTTGATTGATGAGGATGCTAAGAGCATTGATCCGGGGAACTTCGAACGTCACTGGGGGATATTTACATATGATGGCAGAGCCAAGTACTCCCTTAACCTTGGTACCACAAATTCAGGAGTTTTAATTGAAGCGAAAAATGTCCATTACCTGGAGCGCAAGTGGTGTGTGATGAAGTCATCAGCAAAGATTGATGACCCAAATGTAGCACCTAGTGTGAGCTATGCTTGCGGACTTGCTGACTGTACCAGCCTTGGTTATGGGACTTCCTGTGGAGGTCTGGATGCTAGGGGAAACATTTCATATGCATTGAACAGTTACTATCAGATTCAGAATCAACTTGACAGTGCATGCAAGTTTGAAAACATTTCAACAATCACCAAAAATGATCCATCAACTGGAACTTGCAGATTTGAGATAATGATTGAGCCGTATTATGGAGGTGCAGAACATACAGTAGGATGCTCTCGAAAGGCATTGGGTTTGGCTGCGGGTCTTATTCTGCTTTTGATATCAATTTTATAAATTTCAAGGCTCCTAATTTTGAGAGGTACGATTTTTCATCAAACATGGTGAAATGATAGCTAAGAAAATTTCGGAAATAATGTGAATGTGGTTGAAATTTTTTTAGCAATCCAGAAACCAGGTTATATTTTTCATTTTTCTCTTTTACACGTGCGGTTTTGGTTTACTATTGCAACCCATATTGTTGGTAATGGTAATGTTTTTCGTGCATATATAAACGGAGGCGTAAAACAGGTATTGAGCTTGAGTAGTGTTGGAATATGGCTTGTGGGAACAAATCCTGCATCTATAATATATGAAAAAAAAATTGGTTTAGGATATTTTGATTAAGTGGAGCTCAGTTTCAAGTCCAATTCAACATGAAAGCCTGTCTGTTTATTGGTCAACACTCGTGGACCAATGATTCTCAACAATGGATGTTTTATCCAACTTGCACTTTCTTCCAAACAACACTGTTTTACTTGAACCCAGAGCCAATGGCAATTCGTCAAATTCTATCCCCTATCTTAATGGGGTGGGAAAGACTGGCGGTAGAAATTGAAACAAAAAATAAGCACACTAAGACGTAGTAAAACATTATCCTTGAGAACTATTTTGCTCACTGAAAAAAATGAGAAATCGGGAAACTCTTTCCAGGATTTAACAGGTTCTCCTGGTATTTTAACTTGAAGAAACAGAACAAGCAGCAATAGTTTTTAGGGCAGCCCGATAGGAGGTTTTTATTTTTTAATGAGCAGAAAGCGGAGGTATAAAGCAAAAAGTGCAATAAATATATAGCTAGCAGTAGTAAAATTGAGCTGGGGAAAACTAAGCAGCAAATATTGGTCAAGAATAGAAAAATCCGTTTTGCAGTATAGAAAAATAAGTTCACATCGATTAAAAAAAATTAATAAAATAAGTTCAGCAACGTTAATCAAACAATCAAAAAAATTGTTGACAAACGTAAGGAAAAATAATTGGTCTCCAGGCAACGCTTAAAAATTAAAAATTTTGAATGTAATTAATTAAAAATAATTTTAACAAAGTAAAAAATTTTGTTTGCACTAAACTATTTTCCTGTGCGCATCGAAAACCAATTGATTTACACTAGAATTTTTGGCCAAATTATGTGTGCGTGAGCCTAAGGGAGAGCATTTGATCAATTCTGTTTCGAAGCAAATTGAAATTGACAAAATCGAAAAACTTATGTAAAAAATGCCAACTGAAACAAATTAAGGGAAGAGTCAAATTGAATCGAAACAATTCCAATTGATAAAACTCTAGACAAGCCAATAATCCTACAAGTGATGGAGACAAAATTAGGTCTTCAAGTTCCTGCAGCTTCCAATGACCATAATTTAATATCAATAACCCTAATTTCACCAAACCCTAAATACTCATCTTCCAATTTCAATAAATTCAATCAAATTGAACTACCTGATTCATGCATACATCTCCAACAACACTAGAAAATCATGTTTAATCAAGCCAAACCACCAAAACCGTATCATGCATAATTTTCATGCTTTCCCATGTAATTTCCCCACAATCAAACTTAATTCAATGAATATGTAACTAATTAAAGCTCTTTTTCAATAATACTTGATGAGTCCTTAGGGCCACATCTTCTAATAGTAGGTAGAGGATTAGAGGGATGCTAGGGACGAGTGGTGACAAAATTAACTGATTGCTCAGGTGCTGCTTTATCTTTTCAAATGCTTCTTGACATTGCTCATTCCACACCACTTATTAATTCCTTCTTAGCAGCTTGAAAATTGGTTCACAGGTAATTGTGAGCTTAGCTATAAACCTATTAATGTACTGTAATTTCCTTAAAAAACCTTTAACCTCTTTTCCTGCTCTCAGGGTTGGCATCTCTTGGATTGCCTTCACCTTATCTGGATCAATCTCAATCCCTTGCTTGTTGATCATATGCCCTTACAATTTGCCTAAAGTGACCCTAAACACACAGTCATGAAACAACATAGTGGCCATTCTCTGATAAGTGCACCAGTATTTTTTAGCCCAAAAGGCATGACCTTATAACAATATGTCCCCCATTTTGTGATAAAAGCTGTCTTTACTTTGTCTATCAAATCCATGAGGATCTGATTATATCCCAAAATACCATCCATGAAGGAGTACATGGCCATGTAAGCAGCGCTATCAACAAGCACATTGATGTGAGGCAATGGGAAATCATCCTTAGGAGTAGCCTTGTTTAGGTCCCTATAATCTACACACATCCAAACTTGCCCATCCTTTTTGGAGACTAGCACAATGTTGTTTAATCACTCGGGATACTCAATTACTTCAATGAAACCAGCTTCAATAAGCTTTTTCACTTCTTGAGCTATCTTTTCTTTCCATTCTGGCATACGTTGACGCTTCTTTTGTTTTACCGGCCTCATGTTAAGGTCTGTAGGGATCTTATGTTGTACAATATCTCGATCAATTTTCGGCATATCTTTATAAGACTAGGCAAATGCTTCTTAGTACTTTATTAATAAGGCTATAAATTTATCTCTTTCTTTTTGGGTTAAATCTTCAGCTAACTTAATGTCTTTAGATAAGTCCAAACAAAAATTAATCTATCAAAAGACTAAAAACTCCTAACAAAAAGCAAATTTAATACAGCAGAAAATAAGGGCATTTAAGTCCAAAAGAGAGGTGGTTATAACAACAAGGAATATTCTTTCAAAAAGGTGCCAACAGATGCATGTACATGGGTTGGATCTAGTGCATGCATGTTCACAGCTTAATGCTCCACATGACACTTGGTCACTTCCAAGCTTAATTTTCACCAAATTTAATACTTTATAATTTTCTTCATGCCATTCCAGCTTATAATCCTTGCTCCTTAAGATTTCATAAATTAAATTCTGAAGTGATTTAGCTCTAGCTCTAGCTCTAGTAATTGGACCTTGGATGAAATCCTTGCGCCGTCAACTGATAATAACCCGATCTCAAATCAATCTTGGAGAACACAATTGCATCTTCCAAGTGATCATACAAATCATCTATCCGTGGCAGAGGATATCTATTCTTTATAGTCACCTTATTCAACTGTCTATAGTCGATGCACAAAAGGAGAGTACCATCCTTCTTCTTGACAACTAATACTGGTGCTTTTCAAGGTGACACACTAGGGCAGATGAAACCCTTAACTAGCAACTCTTGTAATTGTACCTTCAACTCTTTCAACTTAATAGGTGCCATTCTATATGGAGTAATAGAGTGATGA
The DNA here is from genome assembly GCF_030052815.1 of Hevea brasiliensis. NCBI lineage: Eukaryota > Viridiplantae > Streptophyta > Magnoliopsida > Malpighiales > Euphorbiaceae > Hevea > Hevea brasiliensis. The sequence goes on from NW_026614682.1 coordinate 29,349, forward strand.
GAATCAAGCTACATCCACGCCAAAGGATTTCATCCAAGGTCCATTTACTAGAGCTAGAGCTAAATCACTTCAGAATTTAATTTGTGAAATCTTAAGGAGCAAGGATTATAAGCTGGAATGGCATGAAGAAAATTATAAAGGATTAAATTTGGTGAAAATTAAGCTTGGAAGTGACCAGGTGTCATGTGGAGCATTAGGTTACATAGAATAACCTGTGGACATGCATGCACCAGATCCAACCCATGTACATGCATCTGCTAGCACCTTTTTGAAGGAATATTCCTTGATGTTATAACCACCTCTCTTTTTGGACTTAAATGCCCTTATTTTCTGCTGTATTAAATTTGCTTTTTGTTGGGAGTTTTTAGTCTTTTGATAGATTAATTTTTGTTTGGACTTAAAGCTCCTTACAGCTATGATGCGTCCCACATCGGTTCTGCAGGGAGGTCTTGGGTGTTATATTTATGGGTTTGCAAACCTCCCCTTGTGAGCTAGCTTTTAAGGTGGTGATGAGGAACCGGTTGCACCAATTCCACACCAAGGGCCAATAACTAGAGCAATGGCTAAGAAGCTTCAAGGCTTGGTGCATAAGCACATCACCAAGTCCAACCTCTTGCAAGTATTCGGTTTGGACTTGGAAGAGGGAAGCCAACCTTGCTGTACATTCCTTTGCATATTTGAGGAGCCAAGAGACCAAGTGGCATCCGTCCAAGTTGGCATACATGTTGCAGCCACCTCAGCAAATCCATCCTAGTTGGCATCCAATGTGGCGTCCATGTGGAGTGCCTAGGTGGCAGCACAATTGGCAGCCCATCTCCACCAACTTTTTGAAGATGTTTTTGTCCATTTTGCAAAGATTGAAAGCCATAACTTTGTCCAAGAGCTCCAGCCATGCTTCAACTATTTATAGGAAAAGCAAAGTTACTACTTTCAACTTCAAGACAAAACATCTCTTTTTAGATTGTCTCTCATTTGTAGGCTGCCAAATCTGACTTTTCTATTAATGTTTGAACTTTGTATCTATTTTTGGAGAGATTGGTGTATTAACCAAGACTTGCACATGTCCCATGGTTGTTGAAATGTCTTGGCAGAATACACCAACCCATATTAGCCTTCTTTTGTTTCATTTAGAGAACAGAATTCATATGGTAATTTTTTGAGCAAAATTGCTAGAGCTTTGCTTCAAAGTTCTTCTTAGAACTCTCTCCATTTTTCTTAGCAAATTCTTGCCTTGATTTGTTAAGTTTTATTATATGTTCAAGGTTGTGTATCAGCATAGGTGAATTGGTCTTGTTCTTGGCTGTCTTTCTTGGGAATTATATTTTCAGTTCTCCATCTTCAAGGTGAAGGGTTGAAGGTTCAAGGGAGTTTCTTGGCTTGTTTTGAAGACGGTCCTTTGGTCTTTCTTCTTAGTGGAATCAGCTACTAAGGGTAGAGACCGTATCATTTGGTATCAGAGCCTCACTCTGTATGGGTCGGTGGGCTTTGTACAAAGGTTCCCTGACGTTCTTCGGGAGAAGTCGGGGTGAGCGAGTCATGACCCTGGTAGCTTCACGAGGACGTTCAGTCTAAAAGGGTCGGGAATGATGAGTCCCACATCGGTTCTGCAGGGAGGTCTTGGGTGTTATATATATGGTGATGAGCACTCCTAGGATGCCAAGAAACACAACATCTAAATATTGGAACCAAGATCTTTAATCATCCAAACAAGGCAGAATTTCAGATTGAAAACCCAAGTGTCAATACACAAATAGTAACAAGCTAAAGCATATTGATCATCAAAATAAGACTAGCAAGGGGTTCATGCTGCTAGAATCCAAGTTCTTTCAAGAAACATGGAAGAAACATAGAAGAAACTCACAAGCTTCAGCAATGGAGTCCTCTCCCTAATACTCACACTTAAACTAGAAAAATGAAGGCTGCCCATACAATCTGAATATCTTGGGTTATATATAGCATCTCTAAAACCCTAAAAGTGTGCCAACATGGCTAAAAAGACAAAAATAAAAGGCTCCTCAATCAGATGGGGCGTTTCCATAGGGGGGGGACCATTTGGGACCACTTGCTTTATGGCGACCCTTTATGTAGTGGGGACCATAAGTTGGCGAGAACACTTTAGGTGGTAGCGACCTTCTTTTAATGTAGTGGGGACCAACAAAAGGTATCGACACATGGCAAATCCAAATAAGCGTAAGCTCCTCCAATCCACTTGGCCAAATGGTCTTGTGCCAAGTCATGCCGATGTGGCGAAGTCACGATGTGGCGCCACTTGTCAAGTCTCCCATGCCAACTTGTGTGAGAATGATCCACCTAGATTCCAACAATATGCAAGAAAGTCCAACATGGCAATTTTGATCCCCCTTGTGCTCACAATGCTCCAACACCAATGCTTGCAGCTCTCTAGCTCTGGCTCTGGTGATGGGTCCTCTAAATAATGGCATAGGCACTGGTGCTTCTTCATCATCCCCTCCTCCTTTGAAAGAATTCGTCCTCGAATTTGGTCCAAAGATCAATGCAAGGAAAGATCAAGAATGTTAAAAGAATTGCTAACACCATACTCACCGTAAATCAATCTTGTATGCAGTGTTGTTGATCCTGTCTACCACTTTGACTGGGCCATCACACCTTGGCTGTAATTTCGACTTTCTTAGGTTTGGAAACCGCTCTTTCCTTAAATGCACCCAAACAAAGTCACCTGGTTCAAACACAAGAGGCTTTCGGCCTTTATTAGCATGAGTAGCATATTGTGCATTTTTCTTTTCAATTTGTAACCTAGCTTGCTCATGCAATTTCCTAACCAAATCTGCTTTCTTTTTACCATCAAGACTATTAATATGATCAAGTAAAGGCAACAAGTCTAATGGTGTCAATGGATTAAAACCATACACAATCTGAAATGGTGAAAATCCGGTGAAGAATGCACTACTCTGTTATAAGCAAACTCAACAAAAGGAATGCAATCTTCCCAAGATTTCAAATTTTGTTTAACCATCACACATAATAAAGTAGTTAAGCTTCTATTCACTACTTCTGTTTGTCCATCGATGCAGGGATGACAAGTAGTTGAGAACAACAGTTTAGTACCTAACTTACCCCACAACACCCTCCAAAAGTGACTTAGGAACTTAACATCTCTATCACTCACTATAGTCCTAGGTATACCATGTAACCTGGCTATCTCCTTAAAGAACAAATTGGCTATGTATGTGGCATCATCTGTTTTGTGACACGGTATGAAGTGTGCCATCTTAGAAAATCTATCAACAACCACAAATATAGAATCATGACCTCTCCTAGACCTAGGCAAACCCAAAATAAAATCCATAGAAATATCAGTCCAAGGTTCCTTAGGACCAGGCAAAGTGTGTAAAGACCATTTGGCATTACTCTAGACTTTGCTTTCTTACATTCAACACACCTAGAACACATTCGATCAACATCTTTCCTCATATGTGGCCAAAAGAAGTGTTCTTGCAATATGTTTAAAGTCTTAGCAACACCAAAATGTCCCATCAAACCACCACTATGTGACTCCAAAACAAGCAAGTCTCGCATAGAGCATTTAGGCACACACAATTTATTCTCCTTAAACAAGTATCCATCATGCCTATAAAATTTCTGAAATGCACTTTTCTCACAAGCAGCATATACATTACAAAAATCTGCATCATCAACATACAATTCTTTCATGAACTCAAAACCAAGCAATTTAGCATCAAGTGTAGACAAAAGTGCATGTCTCCTAGAAAGTGCATCAGCTACAACATTCTCTTTTCCTTGCTTGTATTTAATCACATATGGAAATGACTCCAAAAATTCAATCCACTTAGCATGCCTTCTACTCAACTTATTTTGACTCTTAATATGCTTCAATGATTCATGATCTGAATGTATGACAAACTCTTTAGGCCACAAATAATGTTGCCAAGTTTCCAAGGCCCTAACTAATGCATACATCTCCTTATCATAAGTAGAGTAATTCAAGGCAGCTCCATGCAATTTCTCACTAAAATATGCTATTGGTCGTTTCTCTTGCATGAGAACTGCACCAATTCCTACACCACTTGCATCACATTCAATCTCAAAAGTCTTATCAAAATCAAGCAAACTCAATAAGGGTGCGAAACACAATCTATCTTTAAGTTCAGAAAAGGCATGTTCATGTTTCATTTTCCACTCAAATGCAACATTCTTTTTCACCAATTCATTCAAAGGAGCAATAATTATACTAAAGTTAGGCACAAATTGCCTATAGAAACTAGCCAATCCAAGGAAACTTCTAACCTCAAACACATTCTTAGGAATTTGCCAATCTCTAATGGCTTTGATTTTCTCATCATTAACCTGTACACCTTTACTACTCATAATAAAACCAAGAAAAACAACTTTATCCAAGCAAAATGAACACTTTTTTGCATTCTCATACAATTTCTCATTTCTCAACACATTAAAAATAAGTCTCAAGTGATCCAAATACTCGTCTATGTTACTACTGTAAATCAAAATGTCATCAAAATACACAACAACAAATTTTCCAATGAAATTCCTCAACACATGATTCATCAAACGCATAAAAGTGCTAGGAGCATTTGTGAGCCCAAATGGCATCACCATCCATTCATACAACCCATATTTAGTTTTGAAAGCAGTTTTCCACTCATCACCAATTTTCATTCTTATTTGGTGGTAACCACTTTTCAAATCTATCTTAGAAAACACACTTGCACCATGCAACTCATCAAGCATATCATCAAGGCGAGGGATTGGGTGTCTATACTTTCTGATGATTTTATTGATGGCTCTACAATCCACACACATGCGATAACTCCCATCCTTCTTAGGCACTAGCAACACAGGTACAGCACATGGGCTCATGCTCTCCCTAACATAGCCCTTCTCCATAAGCTCCTCCACTTGCCTTTGTAACTCCTTTGTTTCTTTAGGATTTGTTCTGTATGCTGGTCTATTCGGTATTTGTGCTCCAGGTACTAAGTCAATCTGGTGCTCAATCCCTCTGATAGGTGGCACTCCTGGAGGCAACTCATCCGGGAAGACATCTTCATATTCCTGTATAAGAGACAATGCATCACTAGGCAAATGTGAATTAAGGTCAGTAACACATAAATTAACCTCCTTGTACATAAGTACACAAAGAGGTCTTCCTGAATGTAAAGCCTCTCTAACTTCTCTTTCCTTCACATACAAACTCATTCTTTTCTCTCCACTCTCCTTTTGCCCCGAGCTTTCCTTTTTCTCATTTGTTCTCATTTTCTTTTCTTTTGTTTCTCTTTTCTCTTTCTTTTCACTCTCATCCAGCTCGGCCTCTCTAAGTTTTTCTCTCCAAGTTTCTTTCTTTTCTTTAATGGATCTAAGAATCCTCATTTGATCTTCATGCACTTGACCTGGTGTCATAGGAAGCAATGAGTATGTTCGACCTTCCTTAGTGACCGTGTACCTGTTCTTCCTACCATCATGCACAACACTTCTATCATACTGCCATGGACGGCCCAACAAAAGATGCGTAGCAACCATAGGCACAACATCACAAAGTACCTCATCATTATACTTGCCAATGGTGAATGGCACAACCACCTGTTTTGTAACCCTCAACTTCCCACAATCATTCAACCATTGCAAGCCATATGGCTTTGGATGTGTGGTAGTAGGCAAACCCAACTTGTCCACCAAGAGTGAACTAGCCACATTACAACAGCTCCCACCATCTACAATCACACTACACAACTTGTCATTCACCAAGCACCTAGTATGGAAGATGTTCTCCCTTTGCATTTCATCACCACACTCCATACTCACTTGTGCACTTAGTGTGCGCATGGTGACAAGGATATTGCCATCCATAGGTGGCTGATCTCCCTCATCGTAGCAATCATCCTCATGCTCATCAACATTATGAGATTCTTCCTCCCTTTCCTCTTCACTTTCTAACTCTCCATTTTCCCTAACAACCATCACTCTTTTATTTGGACATTGTGAGGCATAATGTCCATTTCCCAAACACTTAAAACACTTCAATTCTCTAGTCCTTGTAGGAACTCCCTTGTTCTTCTCCTCTACTTTCTCCTTTCCTTTCCACTCTTCTTTCTTGAATTTGGGAACTTCTTTCTCCACCCTTGAAGGAGCAGACCAATTCGACTTCCAATTACTCCTAGGAGCCGAATGGTTGGCTGGTGCATATCTAGCCACATTCTTCCTTTTTAGTTGCTTCTCCACTTTAAGTGCCATTTGTAGCATATCCTCCACCTCCACACAAGGTTGCAGCTCCACAATATTAGCAATTTCAGGATTTAACCCATTCAAAAAGCGAACCATTGTAGCTTCCCGATCCTCCTCAACATCAGCTCTAATCAAAGCTATCTCCATGGCCTTGTAGTATTCTTCGACACTTTTAGTACCTTGAGTGAGTTTTTGTAACCTTTGAAGCAGCTATCTGTGGTAGTAGTAAGGTGGCACAAACCTGTTTCTTAAGATTCCCTTCATTTCGTCCCATGTCTCCACGGTTCGTTGCCCATTTCTCCTCCTCCTACTCAACAACTGATCCCACCATACAATTGCATACTCTTTGAATTCTACAGCTGCTAACTTCACTTTCTTCTCTTTAGAATAATGGTGGCACTCAAAAATCAACTCCACCTGTCTCTCCCACTCCAAATAAACATATGGATTATCCTTCCCATGAAAAGGTGGAATTTGCATTTTTATACTAGCTAAATTCCCATCAACTCTCTCATCATTCCCATCTCTATCCCAATGATCACCGAACCTAAAATTTCTGCCACCCCTTCTTCCCCTAGGCCCTCTACCCCTAGGTGGTCTATACCCTCTTCCACCATAATGGTAGTTGCCATAGTCATAAGCTTCATCATACTCATCATCATTCCATTCAGCTTCTTCATACGCTTCATTCCTATGTTCTGCCCGAAATCTACCTTCATTTCTATTCTGATTTCCCACATTTGCTCCCCCATCATTCCTCCTATTTCTATCTTCTCTGTCCCTTCTCATCTCTTCCACAAACCTGGTCATCTCATTTCTCATTCCCCTCAATACATCCAATTCATCTCTAAAGTCAGTCATTTGCACATTCATCCTTTCAAAGCTTTGTGCTACAGATTCTTTAAAAATCCGATCATCAGGAAACTCCCTTTTTTCTTCATTACCTCCACTACTACCACTTGTCTCTTGTAATTGAGACATGATTTGGCTGCAAGAAAACGAAGTTAGTAGAAATGGCTCACCCTCTCAAGTGTTTAGCTCAAGTGTTTTCGCACAAATTTCAGGCTCTTACCCTCTTTTGGCACTCACACACTCTTGCCTTTTACCACTCAAGAGTTTGCTTCCCTTGTTCCTTTGGGAACTAAAATTCACAAACAAGCACAAATACTTGCTAATTTTATCAAAATAATCAACAAACGAAACTGGAAGAAACGAAATTGCAATAACCAGAGAGTGTGACACTAGAGCCAAAGAAATGGAAGACGCCAAAGTAGAACGAAATGGTATGATTTTTGAAAACTGTATGAGAGACAACCCAACAGAATGATATCAAACTCAAACTTCCAATTTCATAGCCAACTTTGCACAAATACCAGCAGTTCACACAATTAACCAAAAATATGCAACAATTTTGGTTCACCACACAAACGAATATATTTTAATCTGAAATTTGGTAGACATAGGCATCCCAATACTGACTAACTACTGGTCAAATTTCAGGAGTTTCTGGATGGGTTTACAAGGTGAACAAAATTTGACTAGGTCTGCCGCAAAATTTTGGTTCGGTAGGCAAACAATGTCACAACACCCTGAAAATTGACACGAAAGCTACTGAAATGGAGTATAGTCAGCCTGTAAAGTTTGGGAGTTTTCTGGGTTGGTTTGGTGTGTTAACTAAATTTGATCGGGTTTGCCGCAAAATTTGGTTCGATATGCAAACAGTGAAATTTTCACATCAAATATGGCATGTGAGGTGTCTAGTAATACCCAAAGATATTGGTAGATTATCAGGCTCAAATTCAATGTTTAACTTCACAATTCACAATTTCATCACTTATGTCAGCTTGCCAATTTTTCAGCACAACACAACTCAGCTTACAATCCAATCTCCCTTTTTTTTTTTTTTTTTTCCTTTTATACTGATGCAAAGGATAAAAATTGCATAATCAACTACCGATACCACTCAAGTACTTTGGCAATCCAAATCAAGGTCTACCCAATTTAACATACTCAGACTTGATATCATATAACTCAAGAGGCAAATAGCTAGTGTCAAAGATAGGTTTCAGCTTGATTAACTCTAATCCTACAGACAAACTCAAGGAAAACAAGATGAACAAGAGATTTAATCTAAGATTAAGCAAAATCCTACACTAAAAATAACACTGCCAAGTTTCAGCCAGCAAGAGTTCAAACAAAAAAAAAAAAAAGAAGAAAAATCAGTACCCTACAATGCAAATTTGATTTGGCTACAAAGAACAAGGTACTAGATGAAGAAACTAATAGATATCTAAAGGTCCTACAATGGCTAACTATTATAGATAACCAAACAGAAAAGAAAAGTAGTTTTAATGGATAAATACCTTGTTAGATGCCAAGGCTCTGATACCAAAATGATGAGCACTCCTAGGATGCCAAGAAACACAACATCTAAATATTGGAACCAAGATCTTTAATCATCCAAACAAGGCAGAATTTCAGATTGAAAACCCAAGTGTCAATACACAAATAGTAACAAGCTAAAGCATATTGATCATCAAAATAAGACTAGCAAGGGGTTCATACTGCTAGAATCCAAGTTCTTTCAAGAAACATGAAAGAAACATAGAAGAAACTCACAAGCTTCAGCAATGGAGTCCTCTCCCTAATACTCACACTTAAACTAGAAAAATGAAGGCTGCCCATACAATCTGAATATCTTGGGTTATATATAGCATCTCTAAAACCCTAAAAGTGTGCCAACATGGCTAAAAAGACAAAAATAAAAGGCTCCTCACTCAGATGGGCGTTTCCATAGGGGACCATTTGGGACCACTTGCTTTATGCGGCACTTTATGTAGTGGCGACCATAAGTTGGCAGCAACACTTTAGGTGGTAGCAGCCTTTTTTTAATGTAGTGGGGACCAACAAAAGGTATCAGCACATGGCAAATCCAAATAAGCGTAAGAAGCTCCTCCAATCCACTTGGCCAAATGGTCTTGTGCCAAGTCATGCTGATGTGGCGAAGTCACGCTGATGTGGCACCACTTGTCAAGTCTCCCATGCCAACTTGTGTGAGAATGATCCACCTAGATTCCAACAATATGCAAGAAAGTCCAACATGGCAATTTTGATCCCCCTTGTGCTCACAATGCTCCAACACCAATGCTTGCAGCTCTCTAGCTCTGGCTCTGGTGATGGGTCCTCTAAATAATGGCATAGGCACTGGTGCTTCTTCATCATATGGGTTTGCAAACCTCCCCTTGTGAGCTAGCTTTCTAGGTGGAGTTAGGCAGGTTCATATCATTTGGTATCAGAGCTTAGGCTCTCTTTAAAACAGGTTGGTCGTCCATTTTGTTGTGTTCTTGTTTTCTCCTTTCTCCTTTTTTATCTTCCTTGTGTTTCAGCCTTGAAGGTTGTTCAAGTCCTTGTGTTTTCTGGTGTTTGTAAGAAAATCTGAACATATTCAGGGCTTAGTAGTGAGTTTACACTCAATACTACTAATCTTAGGGTATATTAGAGGCTTTCTTGCATCTGTCCTTGTTTCCCTAGTTTTGTCACATTTGTGTTGTTTCCTACCTTAAGTCTTTTCCTCACAACCTGGTTATTTGCATCTTTGTGTCTTGTGAAGTGTGTTGTTGAAGTGTTTAGTGTTGGATGTATCTGTTGTGTGGTTACATGATAAAAAAAAAAGAACAAAAAGAAAGAAGAAAAAAAAAAAAGGTGCTAAAGTGTATGTTTGAGTGTGCTAATATTGTAAGTTCAATATTTGTATTTAGTGGCTGTTTTGGGGGAGGTACAACCAAACCAACCCAGAAAATTCTAAAACTTCATTGGGGTGCTTTGTAGACGAAATTAAGCATAGAAATCAAATTTGGTGCAAATATTCTACCGTTTACTTGGTGAACCAAATTTAGCACCTATTAGGCCAATTTGGAGTCCAAAACTTCAAGGTGCTTTCTGGAACCTCTAGACTTGATTTTTCCTACTAAAACTATCTCTTCTTGCTGCTCTTAAAACAGTTTTACAAAATTCCAACTTTGCCTTTTTCGGGGAGAGGCAAAAGTAGCAAGCTAATTTCGACTCCTATTTCACTTCATTGCTCTAGAGCTTGGTGTCTTCATTTCTTGCTTCAAGTGTCATAACAAACACTTATTCCACACGTTTTGCTTGAGTTTGTGCTTGAACATGTATTAAATCTTGATTTAAACTTGCTGGAATTGCATTAGTTCTGACAAGAACTTGGTAAGCAAGCTTGAGTGGAAAAAGGCATCTAGTGGCAAGTACTCCAAGAGGGCAAAAGCCTATAAACTGAGTACAAACACTTGAGTGACCAAACATTGAGTAAAATTGTGAGGTTGTTTTCTGTTTTACTAACTTTTTGTGCAGCTGTTAAAAATGTCACAAGAACAAACTAGTGGACTTAATATGGATAATCCTTTTCACCAACAAGCACTTGTTCAACATTTGGAAAGAATTGGTAGACAATTGAGCAACCTAGCTGACCGAATTGAAAGAATTGAGCAGAATAGTGGGAATGATAGACAAAACACAAATGAGGGGCAGAATAGGGCTATGGGATCTAGAGTGAACAATGCACCACCTGCAGATGATTGGGGGGATGAAAATGATGATGATTCTGATGAAGAGGATGACCAGCACTCTGCTGCACATGATGACCACTGTAGACCGAGAGGGATGAGAGGTAATAGGGGTGGAAGAGGTGGAGGCAGAAACTTGAGAAGAGGTAATATGGAGGAAGCAAGAGGGAGAGGAAGAGTGGATGGTAACATTAGTGGGATCAAAATGAAAATTCCACCATTCCAAGGCAAAGCCAATCCGGATGCAAATTTGGAGTGGGAGAGCTAGGTGGATCTCATTTTTGATTGTCACAATTATAGTGAGGAAAAGAAGGTAAAGCTTGCAGTAGTTGAGTTTACAGATTATGCCATAGTTTGGTGGGATCAATTGCTCACTAAAAGAAGGAGAAATGGGATGAGGGGTGTTGAAACTTGGGATGAGATGAAGCAAATCATGAGGGACAGATTTGTACCTCAACATTACTATAGGGAGTTGCACCAAAGGTTGCAAGGGCTGGTGCAAGGAAACAAAAGTGTGGAAGAATATTTCAAGGAGATGGAGATGGCTATGATAAGAGCCAATGTAGAGGAGGATAGGGAAGCCACTATGGTTAGGTTCCTAAAGGGGCTGAATTTTGATATTGCCAACATAGTGGAGCTACAACACTATGTAGAGCTTGATGACATGTTAAATATGGCAATCAAGATAGAAAAACAACTAAAGAAGAAGAAAGCATTCAAGATGGGTGTAGGTATGAATTCGAGCAACAATGCTCCATGGAAACCGAATTGGAAGAAGGGTGAAACTTATGATTCCAAGGCTGTTTCTAAGGAAAAGAAAGAGGAGACTAGGGGTGGAGAAAAGCCTAGTGTGACTGAGAAAGGCAAGGGACAGAATACCTCTACTGGAAGAACTAGGGATATCCAATGTTTTAGGTGCCTAGGGAAGGGACATTATGCATCTCAATGTCCTAACAAGAGGGTGATGGTGATGAGGCAGAATGGGGAGATCGAATCAGAAGATGATGATGTTGATGATGATGATGCTAGTGAGAGTATGCCTCCTTTGGAGGAAGCTAGTGATGTAGAGCATGCCGTCGGAGGTAATATTCTGGTGGTTAGGCGTGCACTAAGTGCACAAGCAAAGGAAGAAGAGGGAGATGCACTACAAAGGGAAAATATTTTCCACACTAGATGCTTGGTGAATGGTAAAACTTGTAGCATGATTGTAGATAGTGGTAGTTGTGTGAATGTTGCCAGCACACTCATGGTTGCGAAGCTTGGCATGCGCACCATGAAGCATCCTAGACCATACAAGTTGCAATGGCTGAATGAATGTGGGGAAATTAAGGTGAACAAGCAAGTGATGTTGGCTTTTTCTATTGGAAGGTATAAGGATGAGGTGTTGTGTGATGTGGTGCCAATGCATGCTGGACATATTTTGCTAGGGAGACCATGGCAATATGATAGGAAGGTAGTGCATGATGGATTTAGGAATAGGTACTCCTTTGATCATGATGGACGAAGGGTTACTTTAGCAGCATTATCACCCGCACAATCTTTTGAAGATCAATTAAGGATAAAACAAACCATGAATGAGCAACAACAAAGAGAGGCCGAGCTAAGAGTGCAAAAAGAGAAAGAAAGAAAAGAAAGAGAGGAAAAAGTAAGAGGGAAAAATGAGGAAGAGAAAGAGAAGAGAGAAAATTCCAAAAGAGCGAAACCAAAAGGAAAGGGCTCGGGGCAAAAGGAGAGTTGTGAGAAGAGTGGAGAGAATAAAGTCAGTTTGCTAGCAAAAGCCAAGGATGTGAGGACTGCATATTTTTCTAGTATGCCAATGGCTTTGCTAATTTGTAAGGGAGCTTACAACAATGTTTCTAACCTTAACCAATCCATTCCTAGTTGTGCTTTGCCCTTGTTGCAGGAGTTTGAGGATGTCTTCCCTGAAGAAATACCTAATGGGCTACCACCCATTAGAGGCATAGAGCACCAAATAGTTTTTGTGCCTGGAGCTGTAATCCCAAATAGGCCATCCTATAGGACCAATCCGAAAGAGGCTAAGGAACTTCAAAGACAGTGGAGGAGCTTCTAGCAAAAGGCCATGTTAGGGAGAGCATGAGCCCATGTGCCGTACCTGTTCTTTTGGTGCCAAAAAAAGATGGGAGCATGCGCATGTGTGTGGATTGTAGAGCAATCAACAAAATCACTGTAAAGTATAGACATCCCATACCTAGACTTGATGATATGCTTGATGAGTTGCATGGTGCATGCATATTTTCTAAAATTGACTTAAAGAGTGGTTATCACCAAATTCGCATGAAATTAGGAGATGAATGGAAAACTACCTTTAAGACTCAATATGGACTATATGAATGGTTAGTCATGCCATTTGGTTTGACCAATGCACCTAGTACATTTATGAGGCTTATGAACCATGTGTTGCGTGCTTTCCTAGGAAAATTTGTTATAGTGTATTTTGATGATATCCTAGTATATAGCCAAAATATGCATGATCATTTGCTGCACTTGAGACAAGTCTTTGAAGTGTTGAGAAAAGAGCACTTGTATGCCAATCTTAAGAAATGCACTTTCTGTATGGACAAAGTTATTTTCTTAGGATTTGTGGTGAGTGGCAAGGGAATTGAGGTTGATGAGGACAAGGTAAGAGCCATTAGAGAGTGGCCTACACCTAAGTCGGTGAGTGATGTGAGGAGCTTCCATGGGTTGGTTAGTTTTTATAGGAGATTTGTAAAGGACTTCAGTACCATAGCCTCACCCTTGAATGAAGTTGTAAAAAAGAATGTGGGCTTCAAGTGGGGGGAAGAACAAGAGCATGCATTTAATTCACTCAAGGAGAAATTGTGTTCTGCACCTTTACTTGCTTTACCTGATTTTTCTAAAACTTTTGAGATTGAATGTGATGCCACTGGAGTGGGTATTGGAGCTGTTTTAAAGCAGGAAAGGAGACCAATTGCCTACTTCAGTGAGAAGCTAAGTGGGGCTACATTGAACTACTCCACTTATGACAAAGATGTATGCTCTGGTGCGTGCATTTGAGACTTGGCAACACTACTTGTGGCCGAAGGAGTTTGTCATTCATAGTGACCATGAGTCACTCAAGTACTTAAAGGGGCAGAACAAGCTCAACAAGCGCCATGCCAAGTGGAGTGAATTCATTGAAGGTTTCCCATATGTGATTCAATACAAGCAAGGCAAAGAGAATGTGGTGGCTGATGCACTTTCAAGGAGGTACACTTTACTTTCCATGCTTGATGCTAGACTTTTAGGCTTCGAACATGTGAAAGAAATGTATGCTAATGATGATGACTTTGGGAAAGTGTTTGCCTTTTGTGAACATGCTGCATATGATAAATTCTATAGGCATAATGGTTTCTTGTTTAGGGAAAATAAATTATGTGTGCCTAAATGCTCAATTAAAGAGTTGCTTGTTAAAGAATCACAAGCTGGTGGTTTAATGGGACATTTTGGGGTTGCAAATACCTTAGAAATTTTAAAGGAACATTTTTATTGGCCACACATGAAGAGGGATGTAGAGAAAGTGTGTGCTAGATGTGTGACTTGCGTGAAGGCAAAGTCCAAAGTAAGGCCGCATGGTTTATACATGCCATTGAGTGTTCCTAGTGAACCTTGGGTAGATTTATCCATGGATTTCATTTTGGGTTTACCTAGGACAAAGAAAGGCCATGATAGTATTTTTGTTGTTGCTGATCGTTTTTCCAAAATGGCTCTGATGAGAATCAAGCTACATCCACAACAAAGGATTTCATCCAAGGTCCAATTACTAGGGCTAGAGCTAAATCACTTCAGAATTTAATTTGTGAAATCATAAGGAGCAAGGATTATAAGCTATAATGGCATGAAGAAAAATGTAAATGATTAAATTTGGTGAAAATTATGCTTAGAAGTGACCAGGTGTCATGTGGAGCATTAGATTACATGGAATAACCTGTGGACATGCATGCACCAGATCCAACCCATGCACATGTATCTGCTGTCACCTTTTTTCAAGGAATATTCCATCTGTTATAACCACTTCTCTTTTGGACTTAAATGCCCTTATTTGCAGCTGCATTAAATTTACTTTTTGTAAGGAGTTTTTAGTCTTTTGATAGATTAATTTTTGTTTGGACTTAAAGCTCCCTACAGCTATTACAAAAGTAGGGATATTTTTGTCTTTAGCTTTGAAGCCAAGAGGCTATAAATACAAGTGTAATGAGAGAGTGGAGGACACACTTGAATATTAATGAGAGATTGTTTATGCTCCTCTAGTGAGTAAATTGGCTGTTGCCTTTGTTCTTGTGAAGCTCATTAACTTGCTGAGATTCTATCTTGCAAGGTTTAATGTGCATAATATTCTTGGTTTATTCATTCTCCATATGAATTAGGTCAAGAATCCCATTTCTGATTTTGTCTTTGAATTACACAACAATCTTATTGTGCTGGTTCAAAGATTCAAATTCATACATCTTGATTTGGTGCTATCCATATTGTTCATTTAATTCTTGAATGTGGGTTTTCAAGTTACCAATTACTTGAAGGTTCACATCAGTTTTGGTATCAGAGCAAAGGGACGTCCAAACAAGGTAGATTCTCTATTTGCTTTTTATTCTTTGTGTTTCTTACCTTCTTCATATTTGCTGTTTGGCTCTTGGGGTTTAGTTGGACCTGTTTGTTTAAAAATTTGTTTTGTTGGGTTTGTCTTAGGGTTTTGGGTTAATCAAGCTAAAGCGATTATTCTAGCCATCCATTTTGCTTCATTCATTTTGATATTAAGCATGAGAGATTATCTGGTTCATTGAGTTCGACTTACCAATTTGGCCTGAAACTGTACCAGCATTATTTGGGTGTGTTTAAGACGTTGGGTGTAAATTTTGGGGGTTGTTTGATATCGTTTGCCTACTGAACCAAAATTTTGCGGCAGACCCGATCAAATTATGTTCACATAGCAAATAGACCCAGAAATTCTTGAAAATTTACAAGGTCTTTATACCCCATATCAGTAGTTCCCATATTAAATTTCAGCTTAAAATTCATCCATTTGTGTGGGGAACCAAAATTTTGCGGCAGACCCGATCAAATTAAGTTCACATAGCAAATCATCCCTGAAATTTCTGAAAATTTACAGGCCATTTGTGCCACATTTGAGCTATTCTCAAATTAAATTTCAGCTCAAAATTTAATCGTTTGTGTGGGGAACCAAAATTTTGCGGCAGACACGATTATATTTGATTTACATAGTAAGTCTGTCAAGAAAAGCGTGAAATTCTTGCAGCAATTAGTCAGTATTGGGTTGCATTTGCCTACTCAATTTCAGATCAAAATACACTCATTTGCTTGGTGATCCTAAATTTATGCAATTCTTGGTGTATTGTGTGAACTGCTGGTAATTGTGATAAGTTGGTGGCAAACTTGGATATTTAAGCTTAATATCTCTACTTTAGGTTGTCTCTTTTCCAGCTTACTACTCTTTTATTTTGGTGTCTTCTTTCTTGATTCCTATTGCATTACATTTCCATACTTGAGCTTTTCTTTTCTTGACTTCTTGAATCACATTATTATTTTCTTGATTACTCGTTTTGATCCGTCACGTTCAAGAATTTTATTGTGTGTTAAATTTTTGTGGGTACAGTCTTGGTTTGAGTTACTTGAGTTTGATAAGAACTTGTGGACATAGCCAAGAGAGGTAAAAGGCACAGAGTGGTGAGTTCATAAGAGGGAAAAAGCCTTGTTGAGTTAAACACGAGTGGAGTGTCCTCTGTTGAGTGTAAACACGTAAGGGAGTGAGTGAGGTGTTTTCTTTGCACTAACCATTTTCTTGCAGGTCTGAAAACATGTCTAGAAGGGGTGATGGTAGTGAGGGGGAAGGTGAAAATCCATTCTACATGCAGGCTGTCAGACAACAATTTGACAGAATGAATGTTGTGTGCAGTGAAATCATAGATAGGTTGGAAAGATTGGAGCAAAGAGATAGGCAAAATGAGAGAAGGCCAAATAGGAGGGATCTTGTACCTCCAGTAGTTGAATCTGATGAAGTTGCGGTTGATAACTATGATTTTGAGGTTGAATGACCTAGGAGGGGTAGATATGAGAGAAGAGCTGAAGATAGGAGGAATGGGGATAGGAGGATAGGAAGAGAGGAAAGAGAGAGGAATAGGGTAGATGACAATATCAAAAGTATTAAAATGAGCATCCCTTCTTTCCAAGGGAAAAATGATCCGGATGTGTATCTTGAATGGGAAAGGAAGGTAGAAGCTGTGTTTGATTGTCATCACTATTCAGAGGAAAAGAAAGTAAAGTTAGCAGCAGTAGAATTTACTGATTATGCTTTGGTATGGTGGGATCAAGTGTTGATTAGTAGAAGGAGAAATTATGAGCAATCAATTGCAACCTGGGGTGAGATGAAAACTATAATGAGGAAGAGATTTGTTCCTAGTCATTACTATAGAGAGCTACATCAGAGGTTACAAAAATTGACTCAAGGTTCTAAAAGTGTTGAAGATTATCATAAAGAAATGGAAATTGCTATGATTAGAGCAAATGTGGAGGAGGATAGAGAAGCCACCATGGCTAGATTCTTGAATGGGCTAAACAAGGAGATTGCTCATATTGTTGAGTTACATCACTATGTTGAGTTGGAGGATATGATCCACATGGCTATGAAGGTAGAAAGGCAACTTAAAAGCAAGTCAAAATTTGGAGGAAATGCAGGTACTTCTTCATCTTGGAAGTCTAACTGGAAGAAGGAGGATAGGGAAAAGGCTTTTAGCAACTATAAGAAAAATGAGGATAAGGATAAGGAAAAGAAGGCGGAGAAGAAATTTGTAGAAAGTAAAGGAAAGGAGGTTGCAACTACTACCCGAAGTAGAGACGTGAAGTGTTTTAGGTGTTTGGGCAGTGGACACATAGCTTCTCAATGCCCTAACAAGAGAGTCATGGTCATGAGAGAAAATGGTGAGATAGAAACAGAGGAGGAAATTGTGAGTGATTCCACATCTTCAGGGGAGGAGGATGCAGAGGTAGAATATGTTGCTGAAGGAAGTGCTCTAGTGATTGTGAGAGCATTAAATACTCAAGTAAAGGAGGATGTTGGTGATGAATTGCAAAGAGAAACAATTTTTCATACAAAGTGTCTTATCCAAGACAAAGCTTGTAGTGTCATCATTGATGGGGGAAGTTGTGCCAATGTTGCTAGTACTATTTTGGTGCAGAGATTAAGGTTGAGGACTTCGAAACACCCTAGACCCTATAAATTGCAGTGGTTGAATGAATGTGGTGAGGTGAAAGTAACAAAACGAGTATTGATTTCCTTTGCAATAGGAAAGTATCAAGATGAGGTTATGTGTGACGTGGTTCCAATGCAAGCTGGCCATTTATTACTTGGCCGCCATGGCAATTTGATAGAAAGGTGATCCACGATGGGTATAAAAATAGGTATTCTTTTAAAATGAATGGAAGGAAAATCATTTTGGCACCTATGACACCAAAACAGATTTATGAAGACCAAACAAGGCTTAAGCAAGCAATGGGTGAGGAAAAATCAAGAGTGGCCCAAAAGAGAGCAGAGAAGAAAAGAAGGAGTAAAAAGAAATTGAGTGAAAATTTTGTGAGTGAGCAAGACAAGGGTGGCTGTGAGGAAAGAAAAGAGAGTAAAGAAAACATTCCAAGAGTGCTTGAAAAAGGTGAATCTTCGGCGCAAAAGGAGAGCTGTGCGGAAAGAGGGGAGAGAAAATTAAGCTTGTATGCTAAAGGAAGAGATGTGAGGAATGCCATGTTTGCCAACAAGCAAATGTTATTAATTGTGTTTAAGGACTCTTGTTTATCCACATCTGACCTTGACCCCAATTTGCCTAGTGTTGTTGTCTCCCTTTTGCAGGAATATGAGGATGTACTACCTGAGGAGATGCCAGCTGGACTACCACCTATTCGAGGATTGAGCACCAGATTGATTTTGTACTGGAGCGATTATTCCCAACCGTCCAGCCTATAGAATGAAACCTGAAGAAACCAAAGAATTACAAAGGCAAGTTGAGGAATTGCTAGCTAAGGGATATGTGAGAGAAAGTATGAGCCCTTGTGCTGTACCCGTCCTTTTGGTACCAAAGAAAGATGGCACATAGCGCATGTGTGTGGATTGTAGGGCAGTAAACAAAATCACTGTAAAGTATCGCTATCCTATACCTAGATTGGATGATATATTGGATGAACTTTGTGGTGCTTGTGTTTTTACCAAAATTGACTTGAAAAGCGGATATCATCAAATTCGCATGAAAGTAGGTGATGAATGGAAGACTGCATTTAAAACAAAACATGGACTATATGAGTGGTTAGTGATGCCTTTTGGGCTAACTAATGCTCCTAGCACTTTTATGAGATTGATGAATCATGTGTTGCGTGCTTTTATTGGAAAATTTGTTGTTGTTTATTTTGATGATATATTGGTTTACAGTAGAGGCATGAATGAACATATGCATCATTTAACGGCTGTATTCGATGTGTTAAGAAAGGAAAAATTATATGCTAACTTGAAGAAATGTTCATTTTGCATGGAAAAGGTTGTCGTTTTAGGATTTGTGATTAGTGCTAATGGTGTTGAAGTTGATGATGAAAAAATTAGAGCTATTAGAGACTGGCCCATTCCAAAGACTGCATCTGAAGTACGTAGTTTTCATGGACTAGCTAGTTTCTATAGAAGATTTATTAAGAATTTCAGTACCATTGCAGCACCATTGAATGATCTTGTCAAAAAGAATGTTAATTTTGTTTGGGAACAGAAACAAGATGATGCTTTTCACAAAATTAAAGAGATGTTATGTTCCGCTCCTGTGTTGGCTTTACCTGATTTTTCTAAAACTTTTGAGATTGAGTGTGACGCATCAGGAATAGGTATTGGAGCCGTTTTAATGCAAGAAAAGAGACCAATAGCATACTTTAGTGAGAAGCAAAATGGAGCAGCTTTAAACTATTCTACATATGACAAGGAGTTGTATGCATTGGTACGTGCCTTGGAAACATGGCAACATTACCTTTGGCCAAAGCAATTTGTCATCCACACAGATCATGAGTCATTGAAGCATATCAAGGGGCAAAATAAGTTCAGTAGGCGTCATGCAAAATGGGTTGAGTTCCTTGAGACCTTCACATATGTGATTCAATACAAACATGGGAAAGAAAATGTGGTGGCTGATGCCTTATCTCGAAGGTATAACCTTCTTGCCCTTCTTGATGCAAAGTTATTAGGATTCGAATATGTGAAAGAATTATATGCTGAAGATGATGACTTTGCTAGAGTGTATGCAGCTTGTGAAAAGAATGCTTTTGAGAAGTTTTATAGGCATGATGGATATTTGTTTAGAGAAAATAGATTGTGCGTGCCTAAGAGTTCCATGCGTGAATTACTTGTGAATGAGTCTCATGCTGGTGGATTAATGGGTCATTTTGGTGTTGCCAAAACTTTAGATGTATTGAAGGAACATTTTTACTGGCCGAATATGAAAAGAGATGTTGAAAGAGTATGTGCTAGGTGCATTGTGTGTGCTAAGGCTAAATCTAGAGTTTTGCCACAAGGTTTGTATGCACCTTTGCCTACCCCTAGTGATCCTTGGGTTCATTTGTCTATGGATTTTGTGTTGGGATTACCAAGGTCTAAACAAGGCCATGATTCAATTTTTGTTGTTGTTGACAGGTTTTCAAAAATGGCACATTTTATTCCATGCCATAAAACTGATGATGCTACAAATGTTGCAAATTTATTTTTTAGAGATATTGTTAGGTTGCATGGCATACCTAAGAGTTTAGTTAGTGATAGGGATGTTAAATTCCTTAGTCACTTTTGGAAGGTTTTGTGGGGAAAATTGGGCACCAAGTTGTTATTTTCCACCACTTGTCACCCACAAACCGATGGTCAAACTGAAGTAGTAAATAGGACACTAACTACTCTTTTGCGTGCTGTGGTTAAGCAAAATTTGAAGTCATGGGAAGATTGCATTCCACTTGTTGAATTTGCATACAATAGAAATGTGCATTCTTCTACTAGCTATTCTCCATTTGAAATTGTGTATGGTTTCAATCCTTCAACTCCTTTGGATCTTTTACCTTTGCCTGTGAACGAGCTTGCTAGTTTAGATGGAAAAAGAAAAGCAGAATTGGTGAAGAAAATCCATGAACAAGCCAAGCTTCAAATTGAAAAGAACAATGAAAAATATGCTAGTCAAGCCAATAAAGGAAGGAAGAAAGTCACATTTCAACCTGGAGATTGGGTATGGGTTCACTTGCGCAAAGAAAGGTTTCCCTCTCGAAGGAAATCAAAATTACAACCAAGATGTGATGGACCTTTCCAAGTGCTGACCAAAATTAATGATAACGCTTACAAAATAAACCTGCCCGGTGAGTATAATGTCAGTGCCACCTTCAATGTTGCTGATTTATCTCCTTGTGTTGATGCAGGAACAGATTCGAGGACGAATCCTTTTGAAGCGGAGGGGAATGATGAGAATCAAGCTACATCCACAACAAAGGATTTCATCCAAGGTCCAATTACTAGGGCTAGAGCTAAATCACTTCAGAATTTAATTTGTGAAATCATAAGGAGCAAGGATTATAAGCTGGAATGGCATGAAGAAAAATGTAAAGGATTAAATTTGGTGAAAATTATGCTTAGAAGTGACCAGGTGTCATGTGGAGCATTAGATTACATGGAATAACCTGTGGACATGCATGCACCAGATCCAACCCATGCACATGTATCTGCTGGCACCTTTTTTCAAGGAATATTCCATCTGTTATAACCACTTCTCTTTTGGACTTAAATGCCCTTATTTGCTGCTGCATTAAATTTACTTTTTGTAAGGAGTTTTTAGTCTTTTGATAGATTAATTTTTGTTTGGACTTAAAGCTCCCTACAGCTGTTACAAAAGTAGGGATATTTTTGTGATAAGCACCCAAATGAACATTGCCTAAGGATGCAGACCTCTAATGGAACCCAAGGATCATCAACACCAAAACAAGTTTTCTTTGAACAAAATAAGATGCAATCTCTATGGAAAAAGAAGCACCATAATATATATTTCAAAGAGGAACAGATCAAGTGTCAACACAATAACCCAACTTGTGGGAGATTACATTGATCATCAAGTAAAATAGGCAAGTGATCAAGTTGCCTAAGTTCTAGTTCTTCCAGAAACTAGCAAGAAGGAAGACTCAAACTCTCCCCAAGGGAGGCTCTCATGTACAGCAGCAATGAAAAACTGAAGGAAGAAGATGGTATTCTCTTCCTTATAAACCTAGGGTTACAGAAACATAAGCTAAATTTGTTTAGACAAAAGTTACAAATAATTGTGCTATGTTGGCTATCCTAACAAGAATAGAAAGTGCATTAATTATAAAGACAAAAGATGGCAGCAGCATTTATTGCAAAAGGGCAAAAGGTGGCAGCAATTAATCCCTCTTTGTGGCAGAATATTGGGGCCCACTTGGTCAAAAAGTAGCTCTCTTTAATTCAAATGAACCAATGAGCTCCCTCCACGTGGCATGAACCCTACAAGCACCTAGGTGGCTGCCAAGTGGACTCCAGGGTGGCATGAGGCATGTCCAAAGTGGCTTGTGACGTGGTAGATGACGTGGCAATGGAATCTGACGTGGCTGGTGACGTGGCAATGGAAGCTCCAACTTGGCACATGGTGATCCACTTATATTCTTGGAGCAAGCAAGCTAGGTCTTCCTTATGCAGCTCCCCTCCTAAGCCGAAAATCCTTTTATGGTCCATGAGCATGCTTTGAAGTTGCTTAGCTCTCGCCCTAGTGATTGCCCCTTTGAAGGGTGGTGGTGCTCCTTGATGATCCTCATCATTTTGTCTTTAGCTTTGAAGCCAAGAGGCTATAAATACAAGTGTAATGAGAGAGTGGAGGACACACTTGAATATTAATGAGAGATTGTTTCTGCTCCTCTAGTGAGTAAATTGGCTGTTGCCTTTGTTCTTGTGAAGCTCATTAACTTGCTGAGATTCTATCTTGCAAGGTTTAATGTGCATAATATTCTTGGTTTATTCATTCTCCATATGAATTAGGTCAAGAATCCCATTTCTGATATTTTCTTTGAATTACACAACAATCTGATTGTGCTGGTTCAAAGATTCAAATTCATACATCTTGATTTGGTGCTTTCCATATTGTTCATTTAATTCTTGAATGTGGGTTTTCAAGTTACCAATTACTTGAAGGTTCACATCAGTTTCCAAAACTGAGCTGTAGGGAGCTTTAAGTCCAAACAAAAATTAATCTATCAAAAGACTAAAAACTCCTTATAAAAAGTAAATTTAATGCAGCAGCAAATAAGGGCATTTAAGTCCAAAAGAGAAGTGGTTATAACAGATGGAATATTCCTTGAAAAAAGGTGCCAGCAGATACATGTGCATGGGTTGGATCTGGTGCATGCATGTCCACAGGTTATTCCATGTAATCTAATGCTCCACATGACACCTGGTCACTTCTAAGCATAATTTTCACCAAATTTAATCCTTTACATTTTTCTTCATGCCATTCCAGCTTATAATCCTTGCTCCTTATGATTTCACAAATTAAATTCTGAAGTGATTTAGCTCTAGCCCTAGTAATTGGACCTTGGATGAAATCCTTTGTTGTGGATGTAGCTTGATTCTCATCAGGCTCATTTCATACCATGTCACAAGACTGATGATGCATCTTACATTGCTTCTTTGTTCTTTAGGGAGATAGTTAGATTGCATGGCATTCCTAGAACAATTGTTAGTGATAGGGATGTGAAATTTCTAAGCCATTTTTGGAAAGTCCTGTGGGGAAAATTAGGAACCAAACTTTGTTTCTCCACCACTTGCCATCCACAAACGGATGGGCAAACAGAAGTTGTCAATAGAACCGTGGGCACTCTTCTACGTGGAATGATTAAACAAAACTTGAAAGCTTGGGAGGAGTGCATACCATTCATAGAATTTGCATACAACAGGTCTATGCATTCATCTACTGGTTATTCACCATTTGAACTTGTATATGGTTTTAACCCACTAACTCCTTTAGATTTGTTGCCTTTGCCTACTAATGAGCTTGCTAGTTTAGATGGCAAAAGGAAAGCTGAAATGGTGAAACAAATGCATCAAAAAGCAAAGCAACAAATGGAGAAAGTGAATGAGAGAAGGGCAGCCCAAGCTAACAAGGGGAGAAAGAAGATGGTGTTCCAACCTGGTGATCTTGTATGGGTTCACTTGAGAAAGGAGAGGTTTCCTACACAAAGGAAATCAAAACTTCGGCCTAGGAGTGATGGGCCTTTTGAAGTGCTAGAGAGAATTAATGACAATGCATACAAGATAAACCTTCCAGGTGAGTATGGTGTAAGTGCTACATTTAATGTGACTGATCTTGCTCCTTTCTATGCATATGATGACAATTCGAGGACGAATTCTTTCGAAGAGGGAGAGGATGATGAGGAACCGGTTGCACCAATTCCACACCAAGGGCCAATAACTAGAGCAATGGCTAAGAAGCTTCAAAGCTTGGTGCATAAGCACATCACCAAGTCCAACCTCTTGTAAGTATTCAGTTTGGACTTGGAAGAGGGAAGCCAACCTTGTTGTACATTCCTTTGCATATTTGAGGAGCCAAGAGACCAAGTGACATCCGTCTAAGTTGGCATACATGCGGCAGCCACCTCAGCAAGTCCATCCTAGTTGGCGTCCAATGTGGCATCTAGGTGGAGTGCCTAGGTGGCAGCACAATTGGCAGCCTATCTCCACCAACTTTTTGAAGATGCTTTTGACCATTTTGCAAAGATTGGAAGCCATAACTTTGTCCAAGAGCTCCAACCATAAGCAAAGTTACTACTTTCAGCTTCAAGACAAAACATCTATTTTCAGATTGTCTCTCATTTGTAGCCTGCCAAATCTGACATTTCTATTAATGTTTGAACTTTGTATTTATTTTTGGGAGAGATTGGTGTATTAACCATGACTTGCACATGTCCCATGGCTATTGAAATGTCTTGGCAGAATACACCAACCCATATTAGCCTTCTTTTGTTTCATTTAGAGAACAGAATTCATATGGTAATTTTTTGAGCAAAATTGCTGGAGCTTTGCTTCAAAGTTCTTCTTAGAACTCTCTCCATTTTTCTTAGCAAATTCTTGCCTTGATTTGTTAAGTTTTATTATATGTTCAAGGTTGTTCATCAGCATAGGTGAATTGGTCTTGTTCTTGGCTGTCTTTCTTGGGAATTATATTTTCAGTTCTCCATCTTCAAGGTGAAGGGTTGAAGGTTCAAGGGAGTTTCTTGGCTTGTTTTGAAGATGGTCCTTTGGTCTTTCTTCTTAGTGGAATCAACTACTAAGGGTAGAGACCGTATCAAGTGGAGTTAAGCAGGTTCATATTTCCCGACCCCTTTAGACTGAACGTCCTCGTGAAGCAATCAGGGTCATGACTCGTTCACCCCGACTTCTCCAGAAGAACGTCAGGGAACATTTGTACATAGCCCACCCACCCATACAGAGTGAGGCTCTGATACCAAATGATATGAACCTGCCTAACTCCACCTTAAAAGCTAGATCACAAGGGGAGGTTTGCAAACCCATATATATAACACCCAATACCTCACTGCAGAACCAATGTGGGACGCATCATTAAATGATATGAACCTGCCTAACTCCACCTCAAAAGCTAGCTCACAAGGGGAGGTTTGCAAACCCATATATATAACACCCAAGACCTCCCTGCAGAACCGATGTGGGACGCATCATTCCCGACCCCTTTAGACTGAACGTCCTCGTGAAGCAACCGGGGTCATGACTCGTTCACCCCGACTTCTCCCGAAGAACGTCAGGGAACCTTTGTACATGGCCCACCGACCCATACAGAGTGAGGCTCTGATACCAAATGATATGAACCTGCCTAACTCCACCTCAAAAGCTAGCTCACAAGGGGAGGTTTGCAAACCCATATACATAACACCCAAGACCTCCCTGCAGAACCGATGTGGGACGCATCAAGCTGTTACTAAAGTAGGCATTTTTTTGTCTTTAGCTTTGAAGCCAAGAAACTATAAATACAAGTGTAATGAGAGAGTGGAGGACACACTTTGAATATTAATGAAACATTATTTTTGCTCCATTAGTGAGTAAATTGGCTATTGCATTTGTTCTTGTGAAGCTCATTAACTTGCTGAGATTTCTATCTTGCAAGGTTTAATGTGCATAATATTCTTGGTTATTCATTCTCCATATGAATTAGGTCAAGAATCTCATTTCTGATATTTTCTTTGAATTACACAGCAATCTGATTGTGCTGGTTCAAAGAATCAAATTCATACATCTTAATTTGGTGCTTTCCATAGTTCCTCTAATTCATGAATGTGGGTTTTCAAGTTACCAATTACTTGAGGGTTCACATCAGTTTTGGTATCAGAGCAAAGGGACGTCCAAACAAGGTAGATTCTCTATTTGCTTCTTATTCTTTGTGTTTGTTACCTTTTTCATATTTGCTGTTTGGCTCTAGTTCGATATTTGTTTCTTCTTCTTCATCTTGCATCTGGTTCTTTCTTGCTAAAACTTGTTTTGCTTCTTATTGTGTTTCTATTATTCATATTTTTGTCCATTGTATGCTTGACCGAAATTGGCTCTTGGGGTTTAGTATGACCTGTTTGTTTAAAAATTTGTTTTGTTGAGTTTGTCTTAGGGTTTTGGATTAATCAAGCCAAAGCCATTATTCTAGCTATCCATCTTGCTTCCTTCATTTTAATATCAAGCATGAGAGATTATTTGGGTCATTGAGTTCGACTTACCTATTTGGCCTGAAACTGTACCAGCATTATTTGGGTGTGTTTAAGACGTTGGGTGTAAATTTTGGGGGTTGTTTGATATTGTTTGCCTGCTGAACCAAAATTTTGCGGCAGACCCGATCAAATTAAGTTCACATAGCAAATAGATCCAGAAATTCCTGAAAATTTACAGGATATTTATAACCCACTTCAGTAGTTCCCAAATTAAATTTCAGCTTAAAATTCGACCATTTGTGTAGGGAACCAAAATTTTGAGGCAGAATTGATCAAAATAAGTTCACATAGCAAATATATCCAGAAATTTCTGAAAATTTACCGATCCCATTTTGGTAGTTCCCAAATTAAATTTCAGCTTAAAATTCATCCGTTTGTGTGGGGAACCAAAATTTTGCGGCAGACACGATCAAATTAAGTTCACATAGCAAATCAGCCCGGAAATTCCTGAAAATTTACAGGTTGTTTTTGCCACATTTGAGCTGTTCTCAAATTAAAACTCAGCTCAAAATTTAACAATTTGTGTGGGGAACAAAAATTTTGCGGCAGACACGATTAAATTTGGTTTACAAGGTAAACTTATCAAGAAAAGCCTGAAATTCTAGCAGCAATTAGTTAGTATTGGGTTGCATTTGCCTACTCAATTTCAGATCAAAATACACTCGTTTGCTTGGTGATCCTAAATTTATGCAATTTTTGGTGTATTGTGTGAACTGCTGGTAATTGTGATAAGTTGGTGGCAAACTTGGATATTTAAGCTTGATATTTCTACTTTAGGTTGTCTCTTTTCCAGCTTACTACTCTTTTATTTTGGTGTCTTCTTTTTTGATTCCTTATTGCATTATATTTCCATACTTGAGCTTTTCTTTTCTTGACTTCTTGACTCACATTGTTGCTTTTTTGATTTCTCGTTTTGATCCGTCACGTTCAAGAATTTTATTGTGTGTTAAATTTTTGTGAGTACAGTCTTGGTTTGAGTTACTTGAGTTTGATAAGAACTTGTGGACATAGCCAAGAGAGGTAAACGGCACAGAGTGGTGAGTTCATATCTGGGGAAAAGCCTTGTTGAGTTAAACACGAGTGGAGTGTCCCCTGTTGAGTGTAAACAAGTAAGGGAGTGAGTGAGGTGTTTTCTTTACACTAACCATTTTCTTGCAAGTCTGAAAACATGTTTAGAAGGGGTGATGTTAGTGAGGGGGAAGGTGAAAATCCATTCTATATGCAGATTGTCAGACAATAATTTGAAAGAATGAATGTTTTGTGTAATGGAATCATAGATAGGTTGGAAAGATTGGAGCATAGAGATAGGAAAAATGAGAGAAGGCCAAATCGGAGGGATCTTGTACCTCCAGTAGTTGAATCTAATGAAGATGAGGTTGATAACTATGATTTTGAGGTTGAAAGGCCTAGGAGGGGTAGGTATGAGACAAGAGCTGAAGATGGGAGGAATGGGGATAGGAGGATAAGAAGAGAGGAAAGAGAGAGGAATAGGGTAGATGACAATATCAAAAGTATTAAAATGAGCATCCCTTCTTTCCAAGGAAAAAATGATGATGTGAACCTTCAAGTAATTGGTAACTTGAAAACCCACATTCAAGAATTAAAGGAACAATATGGAAAGCACCAAATCAAGATGTATGAATTTGATTCTTTGAACCAGCACAATCAGATTGCTGTGTAATTCAAAGAAAATATCAGAAATGGGATTCTTGACGTAATTCATATGGAGAATGAATAAACCAAGAAGATTATACACATTAAACCTTGCAAGATAGAAATCTCAGCAAGTTAATGAGCTTCACAAGAACAAAGGCAACAGCCAATTTACTCACTAATGGAGCAGAAACAATCTTTCATTAATATTCAAAGTGTGTCCTCCACTCTCTCATTACACTTGTATTTATAGTCTCTTGGCTCCAAAGCTAAAGACAAAAATATCCCTACTTTAATAACAGCTGCAAAGAGCTTTAAGTCCAAACAAAAATTAATCTATCAAAAGACTAAAAACTCCTTACAAAAAGTAAATTTAATACAGCAGCAAATAAGGGCATTTAAGTCCAAAAGAGAGGTGGTTATAACAGCAAGGAATATTCTTTCAAAAAGGTGCCAGCAGATGCATGTACATGGGTTGGATTTGGTACATGCATGTCCACAGTTCATTCCATGTAACCTAATGCTCCACATGACACTTGGTTACTTCTAAGCTTAATTTTCACCAAATTTAATCCTTTATAATTTTCTTCATGCCATTCCAACTTATAATCCTTACTCCTTAAGATTTCACAAATTAAATTGTGAAGTGATTTAACTCTAGCTCTAGTAATTGGACCTTGAATGAAATCTTTTGGCGTGGATGTAGCTTGATTCTCATCATTCCCCTCCGCTTCAAAAGGATTCGTCCTCGAATCTGTTCCTCCAAATTTGTGGCGTGCACCACTCCCTATAGTGAATGGGCACCACTACCATACTTCAAAGCTCTCTTCATCTTCAATTGTTTTTCTACTTTAATGGCTATGTGCACCAACTCAATCAAATTAGTGTAAGAGTGCAACTCAACAACATGTGCAATCTCTATGTTAAGACCAGCTAGGAAACGTGCCATAGTAGCCTCTGGAGGTTCATCTAATTGTGCCCTTGCTAAGGCTATCTCCATTGCCTTATAGTACTCCTCTACACTCTTCCCTCCTTGTGCCATCCTTTGCAACCTTTGGTGGAGTTCCCTAAAGTAGTGTTGGGGAACAAATCTCTCCCTCATTGCTTCTTTCATAGCCTCCCAAGAAGCAATGGGTCTAAGAGCTAAAGTCCTTCTCCTAACCATCAACTGGTCCCACCACACTATAGCATACTCCTTAAACTCTACAGCTGCAAGCTTCACCTTCTTTTCTTCACTATAGTTATGACACTCAAAAATTAGCTCAACTTGCCTTTCCCATTCCATGTAAGCATCCGGATTCTCCTTCCCATGAAAGGGAGGAATTTTCATCTTAATACTGCCCACATTAGTGTCTACCCTCTCTTCTGGTCCCCCATATCCATAATCACCATATCTATACTCCCCAAATCTAGGCAACCTACCTCCTCTTCTACCTCTAGCTCCCCTGGCCCTAGGTGGCCTATAACCCCTACCACCATAGTTATAGTTCCCAACCTCAAATTCTTCTTCTATTGCTTCCTCAAACTCTTCCTCAACATGCAATTCACCCTCAAGGTTCTCCACCCTTGGTTCCCCTATATTTCTCACTTCTTGCCTTCTGTCCCTAGCATCATCTCTACCCCTTGCTCTCTCTTCCCTATCCCTTCTCATCTCCTCCAAAATCCTATTCATGTCATCCCTCAACGTATTCATGCACAAGGTCAACATCTCAAATTGTGCAGCCACAGCGTCCCTATACATAGCTTCATCAACTAGGACTCTCTCCCCACTACTACCAGTTTCATTTGACATGATTTTGAGCTGCAAGAAAACAAGTTAGTAGGAAATGACTAACCCTCTCTAGGTGTTTCACACAAACAGGTGGCTTTTACCCTCTAATGCACTCACACCCTCAAGCCTTTTACCACTCACTTCTTCTTGCTTGGTTCCCTTGGAACTAAGATACCAATGGCAATTCAAAAACTCACAAATTTTAAACAAAATGATCAAGAACGACAAGGAACAAGACGTGACACAAGAACAAGCAATGTGACACTGGGGTCAAAATAAGATATAGACACCAAATGAACAGTTAGTAAACTGGAATGAAGACAACCTAATGAAATGATATCAAGATCAAATATCAAATTTCATAATCAATGCAGCACAGATACTAGCAGTTCACATAATTTACCAAAAATATGCTCCAATTTTGGTTCACCACACAAACGACTCTATTTTGATCTGAAATTTGGTACATGCTGGAAACCCAATACGGACTAACTACTAGTAAAATTTCAGGAGCTTCTGAGGGGTTTTACTATGTAAACTAAATTTAACCAGGTCTCCCGCAAAATTTTGGTTCAGCAAGAGAACAGTGTCAAACGACCCCCAAAATTGACATCAGAACTACTGAAATGGGGTATAAATAGCCTATAAATTTTCAGAGTTTTCTGAATTGCTTTCTTATGCCAACTAAGTTTGGACAGCTTTGCAGCAAAATTTTGGTTTGCTAGGCAAACAATGTCAAACAACTCCGAAAATTGACACAGGAACTAGTGAAATGAGGTATAAAGAGCCTATAAATTTTCAGAGTTTTCTGAGTTGGTTTGATATGTGAACTAAAAATAGTCCAGTTTCTCCGCAAAATTTGGTTCAATAGGCAAATAGTGGTATTTTCACCCCAAATTTGGTATGAAGCACAATAATTATACCCAAATGATTCTGGTGATATTTCAAAGCCAAATTCAAGCTTTAACCCCACGTTTCTATAATTTCCACCAATTCAACAATGGTAAGAAATCACAATTTCCAGCTCAAACACCACAAACTCCAATAGTGTAGTAGATATATCATCAAAATTACACTGCTAACAGTTACTAATCATGTCAATTCCCAATTTCAGTCATCAACTCATCAATCTCTGATAAATCAAAATTAGTTACTAATCATGTCAAAATTAGCTAGCACAAAGATGGTATAAGCTAGAATATAGATTAAACCCTAATACAAAACTGGAATCAAAGACATATCTAAAAAAACTTCTCTAAAACCCTAGATGAAGATTTCAGCAGCAAGTATTAGAAACAAAAATGAAAAGCATGGAAGATGAAGAAAAAGAAAAACCCTAGAAATGCCCTCTTTGGCAGAATGCCTTAGAAGCTTAAACCAAACAGAAAAATCAACTAAAGGAAGATAAGGAATGAAGGACACTTACTTGATTTGATGCCCTAATGCTCTGATACCAATATGATAAGCACCCAAATGAACATTGCCTAAGGATGCAGACCTCTAATGGAACCCAAGGATCATCAACACCAAAACAAGTTTTCCTTGAACAAAATAAGATGCAATCTCTATGGAAAAAGAAGCACCAGAATATATATTTCAAAGAGGAACAGATCAAGTGTCAACACAATAACCCAACTTGTGGGAGATTACATTGATCATCAAGTAAAATAGGCAAGTGATCAAGTTGCCTAAGTTCTAGTTCTTCCAGAAACTAGCAAGAAAGAAGACTCAAACTCTCTCCAAGGGAGGCTCTCATGTACAGCAGCAATGAAAAACTGAAGGAAGAAGATGGTATTCTCTTCCTTATAAACCTAGGGTTACAGAAACATAAGCTAAATTTGTTTAGACAAAAGTTACAAATAATTGTGCTATGTTGGCTATCCTAACAAGAATAGAAAGTGCATTAATTATAAAGACAAAAGATGGCAGCAGCATTTATTGCAAAAGGGCAAAAGGTGGCAGCAATTAATCCCTCTTTGTGGCAGAATATTGGGGCCCACTTTGTCAAAAAGTAGATCTCTTTAATTCAAATGAACCAATGAGCTCCCTCCACGTGGCATGAACCCTACAAACACCTAGGTGGCTGCCAAGTGGACTCCAGGGTGGCATGAGGCATGTCCAAAGTGGCTGGTGACGTGGTCGATGACGTGGCAATGGAAGCTCCAACTTGGCACATGGTGATCCACTTAGATTCTTGGAGCAAGCAAGCTAGGTCTTCCTTATGCAGCTCCCCTCCTAAGCCAAAAATCCTTTTATGGTCGATGAGCATGCTTTGAAGTTGCTTAGCTCTCGCCTTAGTGATTGCCCCTTTGAAGGGTGGTGGTGCTCCTTGATGATCCTCATCATGGTCTATATCCTCTTCCACCATAATGGTAGTTGCTATAGTCATAAGCTTCATCATACTCATCATCATTCCATTCAGCTTCTTCATACCCTTCATTACTATGTTCTGCTCGAAATCTACCTTCATTTCTATTCTGATTTCCCACATTTGTTCCCCCATCATTCCTCCTATTTCTATCTTCTCTGTCCCTTCTCATCTCTTCCATAAACCTGGTCATTTCATTTCTCATTCCCCTCAATACATCCAATTCATCTCTAAAGTCATTCATTTGCAAATTCATCCTTTCAAATCTTTGTGCTACGGATTCTTTAAAAACTCGATCATCAAGAAACTCCCCTTTTTCTTCATTACCTCCACTACTACCACTTGTCTCTTGGAATTGAGACATGATTTGGCTACAAGAAAACGAAGTTAGTAGAAATGGCTCACCTGTCAAGTGTTTAGCTCAAGTGTTTTTGATGAGAATTAAGCTACATCCACACCAAATGATTTCATCCAAGGTCCAATTACTAGAGCTAGAGCTAAATCACTTCAGAATTTAATTTGTAAAATCATAAGGAGTAAGGATTATAAGCTGGAATGGCATGAAGAAAATTATAAAGAATTAAATTTGGTGAAAATTATGCTTAGAAGTGACCAGGTGTCATGTGGAGCATTGGGTTACATGGAATAACCTGTGGACATGCATGCACCAGATCCAACCCACGTACATGCATCTGCTGGCACCTTTTTCAAGGAATATTCCATCTGTTATGACCACCTCTCTTTTGGACTTAAATGCCCTTATTTGCTACTGTATTAAATTTACTTTTTGTAAGGAGTTTTTAGTCTTTTGATAGATTAATTTTTCTTTGGTTTTAAAGCTCCTTTCAGCTGTTATTAAAGTAGGGATATTTTTGTCTTTAGCTTTGAAGCCAAGAGGCTATAAATACAAGTGTAATGAGAGACTGGAGGACACACTTTGAATATTAATGAAAGATTGTTTCTGCTCCTTTAGTGAGTAAATTGGCTGTTGCCTTTGTTCTTGTGAAACTCATTAACTTGCTGAGATTTCTATCTTGCAAGGTTTAATGTGCATAATATTCTTGGTTTATTCATTCTCCATATGAATTAGGCAAGAATCCAATTTCTGATATTTTCTTTGAATTACAAAATCTTGATTTGGTGCTATACATATTGTTCATTTAATTCTTGAATGTGGGTTTTCAAGTTACCAATTGCTTGAAGGTTCACATCAGTTTTGGTATCAGAGCAAAGGGACGTCCAAAGCCATCATTCTAGCTATCCATCTTGCTTCCTTCATTTTGATATCAAGCATGAGAGATTATTTGGTTCATTGAGTTCGACTTTCCAATTTGGCCTGAAACTGTACCAGCACTATTTGGGTATGTTTAAAATGTTGGGTGTAAATTTTGGGGATTGTTTGATATTGTTTGCCTGTTGAACCAAAATTTTGCGGTAGACTCGATCAAATCAAGTTCACAGAGCAAATAGACCCAAAAATTCTTGAAAATATACAGGGTGTTTATACCCTATTTCAGTAGTTTCCAAATTAAATTTCAGATTAAAATTCGTCCGTTTGTGTGGGGAACCAAAATTTTAGGGCAGAAAAGATTAAAATAAGTTCACATAGTAAATATACCCAGAAATTTCTGAAAATTTTCCAGGTGTTTATACCCCATATCAGTAGTTCCTAAATTAAATTTCAGCTTAAACTTCGTCCGTTTGTGTGGGGAACCAAAATTTTGCAGCAGACACGATCAAATTAAGTTCACATAGTAAATTAGCCCAGAAATTCCTGAAAATTTACAGGTTGTTTGTGCCACATTTGAGCTATTCTCAAATTAAATTTCAGCTCAAAATTTAATCGTTTGTGTGGGGAACCAAAATTTTGCGGCAGACACGATTACATTTGATTTACATAGTAAGTCTGTCAAGAAAAGCCTGAAATTCTAGCAGCATTTAGTCAGTATTGGGTTGCATTTGCCTACTCAATTTCAGATCAAAATACACTCGTTTGCTTGGTGATCCCAAATTTATGCAATTCTTGGTGTATTGTGTGAACTGCTGGTAATTGTGATAAGTTGGTGGCAAACTTGGATATTTAAGCTTGATATCACTTCTTTAGGTTGTCACTTTTCCAGCTTATTACTCTTTTATTTTGGTGTCTTCTTTCTTGATTCCTTATTGCATTACATTTCCATACTTTAGCTTTTCTTTTCTTGATTTCTTGAGTCACATTATTGCTTTTTTTTTTACTCGTTTTGATCCGTCACGTTCAAGAATTTTATTGTGTTTTAAATTTTTGTGAGTACAGTCTTGGTTTGAGTTACTTCAGTTTGATAAGAACTTGTGGACATAGCCAAGAGAGCTAAAAGGCACAGAGTGGTGAGTTCATAGGAGGGGAAAAGCCTTGTTGAGTTAAACACGAGTGGAGTGTCCCCTGTTGAGTGTCAACACGTAAGGGAGTGAGTGAGGTGTTTTCTTTACACTAACCATTTTCTTGCTGGCCTGAAAACATGTCTAGAAGGGGTCATGGTAGTGAGGGGGATGGTGAAAATCCATTCTACATGCAGGCTGTCAGGAACAACTAATGAATTTAAGATGTCCTGATTTATCTCACTTTAAATGGTATAAAGATACCTTCTTCACCCTTATTTTCACTAGGGAAGATAACCAATATGATTTCTGGAAAGAAAATTTTCTTTCTGGATCACCCTCGTTATTTGCTGAACGAGTCAAAAAACAAATTAGGGATAAAAATGAAGGAGCCCTACCATACAATCACTATTCCTACGGAGAGCTAGCCTCTGAAGTAGTCTCAGCAGGAATAGCATTGTGCAATGAATTAAAAATTCATAGGCAGTTACAAAAAGAAAAACTCACCAGTAAAAGAATACTCGGTGATTTCTGTGAACAATTAGGTTTACCTCCAGTAACTTTTCCTTATAAAAGGAAAGTTAAAAAGGGGGGGAAGAGGAGAGAAAAGGGTCAAAAAAGTCAAAAATGGTTTAAACAATATCCTAAACAGGATAAGAGAAAAACTTTACACAAAACCCTTCCAAAAAAGAAAACAGTAACATCTTCTAAAAGGAAAAAACAAGAAACTAATGTAGTTTGTTATAAATGTGGAAAAACCAGTCACTACGCTAATAAGTGTAGAGTTAAACAACAAATACAAGCCTTATCGATAGACGAAAATCTAAAAGAATCATTAATCAAAATACTCTTAAATGAGTCCGAACCAAAAGATTTAGAGGTAAATGCCATAGATTATACTTCAGAAGAATCTTCTACTGAGTCTGATAAACAATCAGAATGCTATGGAAAATGTGATTACTATAAATCACTATGTACCTTAAATGGTCTCTGTGTATTAACAAAAGAACAAAATATGTTTCTAGATCTAATAGATAAAATCGAAGATCAAGAAGAAAGGAGAAAAAGATTAGAAGAATACTTGAATGTATTTAAGGATAAAAGTCCTTTAGAAAAGAAAATTGAAGAAAAAAAAACCCCGTATGATGTCAAAGAAATAATGGAAAGAATTAAGACGGCTAAAATGCCAAGAGAACCAACCATAAAAGAGTTAAGACAAGAAATAAATTCAGTTAAAACTGAATTACAATTTCTTAAAGAAAGGATAATCTTATTAGAA
Source organism: Hevea brasiliensis (assembly GCF_030052815.1). Taxonomy (NCBI): domain Eukaryota; kingdom Viridiplantae; phylum Streptophyta; class Magnoliopsida; order Malpighiales; family Euphorbiaceae; genus Hevea; species Hevea brasiliensis. The sequence continues at coordinate 65,375 of NW_026614682.1, forward strand.
ATTAAAAATGAATCTCCATTAATAATGGAAGAAGCTGAAAAAGAAGAAGAACCAGTAGAGATTAACAGTCTCCAGTATATCAATAGAATAGATCGAGTTATAACTCATAAATGGCATACTAAGATTACAATAATTGTACAAACTACTTATTTAGTACTATAGCCTTAATAGATTCAGGAGCAGATATTTGCTGTATAAATGAGAGATTAGTGCCGTCAAAATACTTCTCTAAAACAGTAGAAGAATTACATACAGTAAAGATTACTAAAATGTCTCAGAAATACAAACTGTCTGACATACTGTCAGAACCAAGGAATATGATTTGAAATCCCATTTATCTTGGTAAAAGGGTTATCTCACCCTGTTATTTTAGGAAACCCATTTCTGCATATGTTATATCCAATAAAATCTATAATAGAAAAGGGAATAGTTTCTGAAGTTGAAGGAAAAGAGATTATTTTTGAATTTATCTCTTTACCAATAGAAAGAGAAATTGATGTGCTTAAAAGTAACATCAAAAGTAAAGGAAGATAAAAGAATTACAAGAAGAAATGACTAATAGTATTTGTGCAGAAATACCAAACGCCTTCTGGGCTAGAAAAAGCCATGTGGTTAAATTACCATATGAGCCTGACTTTGATGAAAAAATGATACCAACCAAAGCCCGGCCCATTGCCATGGGTCCAAGACATTTAGAAATCTGTAAAAAGGAAATTGCTGACCTCGAGTCAAAAGGGCTTATTAGAAAAAGTCAAAGCCCATGGAGTTGTCAAGCCTTTTATGTAGAAAATGCTGCTGAACTAGAAAGAGGAGTCCCGAGACTAGTCATCAATTATAAGCCTTTAAATAAGGCCCTTAGATGGATAAGATATCCCTTGCCTAATAAAAAAGATCTGTTAAACAGACTCTATGAGGCCCAAATCTTTTCAAAATTTGATATGAAGTTTGGATACTGGCAGATCCAGATAACTGAAGAAGATAGGTATAAAACTGCCTTTACAGTACCATTTGGGCATCCCATTTGGGCTTAAAAATGCCCCGTCAGAATTTCAAAAAATTATGAACGAAATATTCAATGCTTATTCGGCATTTTCAATTGTCTATATTGATGATGTCCTTATTTTCTCCAGGACAATAGATCAACACTTCAAACACTTAAATGTGTTTATGAAAATTGTCAAGAAAAAATGTTTAGTAGTCTCAGCCAAAAAGATAAAACTCTTTCAGGCTAAAATTAGGTTTTTAGGACATAATATTGAACAAGGATCTATTATTCCTATAGATCGAGCTAATGAATTCGCCAGCAAATTTCTTGATGAAAACTTCCTTTGAATCTCTAATTTGAATTTCATAAAATCCTGAAAATTTTTTATTGCACCTTTATCCTGGTACCATTTGTATTCTTTTAAGAACTTTTGCTGTTGTTCTAGTTTGAAAGTCATTTGAAACCATTTTTCAAATGGGCTTTCTTCAGTGGTTAGGGCCATAATCCTTTTAGGTTGCTGGGTCCTAACACTCTCTCTTTCATAACCCATGTCTGAAGGTGTTGGGCTTTCTGGCCTTTTAAGGCTTACTGTTTCTGTTGGGCTTGCAACTGTGCTTTCTGGGCCATATATAGGCTGAGCTATTTGTTCTTCAGTTCTATGGATTCCAATAGAGCTGAATCTATCTAGGTCTATTCCTGATAAGGATGTCCTAGGTCTTATAGGTTCTGAAACTACTGTTCTTCCTGAAGACGAGTTTCTGGACCTATTTCTAGCAAAGGATATTGCTACAGTTCCATTGTTTGTTTCAATAATGGACTCCACATCTTCATTTTCTTCCTTTTTAGGAGGAATGGCTTCTTCTAAAATCCAATTGTCAGGTAAATTAACCTGTTCCCAAGCAATTGATTTAGGGACCACTAGGTTTCCTTTCTGCAAGTCTGTGACAAAAAAAGTGGTGGTTCCTTTTGGGGTAATCAATTTAGTGGTGTCTTCCCTAAGGTTAGGGACTACGGTATTCATGGCTTTGCAATGAATCCTATAAATAAGGATTATATTTTTAGATCCTGGCAACATGTTATATCCTTGAGTTTGTATATCTAAGGATAAAGCTTGCATAAGAGTCCGAGGAAAACAAAAAATCAAAAAATAAAAATAAAGAAATATTATTAGTGTCTAATATAGATAATGAATTAAATAATTGGAATCTACCTCCAATTTCGTCAAAATTAATATATAAGTCTACTAATAGTTTTAGATATAGGTCAGACTATATAGTTAAAACTGTAGAACAAGCCACTCCTATCCATGAAGGATTAAGTTCTCGGAGTCTGTTTTCAAAAGAACTCTTAAAAGAGCACCAAAAAACCTATCAATTCCTACACATAGGAATGATACAAGTTGCTTTAAAACCTGCAACGAGATTAGGCTTAAACACCTCAGCCTTAGTTTGTGTCAGAGACAAAAGACATAAGGACTTCAATGATTCCTTATTAGGAATTATAGAATCATCTCTTTGTGATGGCCCGATATATTTTTCGTGTTATCCCAATTTTACAATTTCAATTGAGGATCCAAACATTATGCAAGCTTTATCCTTAGATATACAAACTCAAGGATATAACATGTTGCCAGGATCTAAAAATATAATCCTTATTTATAGGATTCATTACAAAGCCATGAATACCGTAGTCCCTAACCTTAGGGAAGACACCACTAAATTGATTACCCCAAAAGGAACCACCACTTTTTTTGTCACAGACTTGCAGAAAGGAAACCTAGTGGTCCCTAAATCAATTGCTTGGGAACAGGTTAATTTACCTGACAATTGGATTTTAGAAGAAGCCATTCCTCCTAAAAAGGAAGAAAATGAAGATGTGGAGTCCATTATTGAAACAAACAATGGAACTGTAGCAATATCCTTTGCTAGAAATAGGTCCAGAAACTCGTCTTCAGGAAGAACAGTAGTTTCAGAACCTATAAGACCTAGGACATCCTTATCAGGAATAGACCTAGATAGATTCAGCTCTATTGGAATCCATAGAACTGAAGAACAAATAGCTCAGCCTATATATGGCCCAAAAAGCACAGTTGCAAGCCCAACAGAAACAGTAAGCCTTAAAAGGCCAGAAAGCCCAACACCTTCAGACATGGGTTATGAAAGAGAGAGTGTTAGGACCCAGCAACCTAAAAGGATTATGGCCCTAACCACTGAAGAAAGCCCATTTGAAAAATGGTTTCAAATGACTTTCAAACTAGAACAACAGCAAAAGTTCTTAAAAGAATACAAATGGTACCAGGATAAAGGTGGAATAAAAAATTTTCAGGATTTTATGAAATTCAGATTAGAGATTCAAAGGAAGACTTTCCCCGACTTTGAAGATCAACAGTTCTTAGTCACCCTAGAATCTGCCTATAAGAATTTCATAACTCCTAAAGGAAAAACCTTAAGAGGCGTCCATCCACCATTAACAGAGATATCTTATAAGGTATCAGACAATCAGGAATTTGAGTGTTCTCCATTCTCTAGATCAGATAAGCAGGGTAATTATGCCAACCTTAGCTTATACACAATAGGTCAACAATTGACCAGAGTAGAAACACAACTTCAAACCTTTAAATCAAGGGAATACAGGCCAGAAAAGGGAGAGACCTCTAAATCAACACTGGAGAAAAAGGTTTTATTTAAACCTGTAGAAACAGATAAGACCCCTATTAAATTGGGAGGAAACTCAGAAATAGTAGATGAACTAACTAAAAGGTTAGCAGAATTAGGATTGGAAGCTAAGGATTCTAAAAAGAAAACCATAGCACCTTTAACTAAGTCCCTAAACATTCAAGAAGAATTGGAACAAAGGTTGAAAGCTTTAAACATTGCTTCTTTAAGTCAAGGACAAGAAGAAACTGATACTGAGTCTGCTGATTCTTCTAATACAGAAGAACAGATTAACTCTCTAGAAGTCATGTTTAAGGAACCTGAACCTCTAGAAGTAAATAGGTTAGTATACCCTAAACCTAGGGCAACAATCGAAATGAAGCCTTATTATTCCAGGCCTTCATAGATGGATTATCTGAATATCAGATTAAAAATGCTATCCATTTTATGACCATGTATGCGTTTGCTGCTAAATCAAAAGGAAATAGTGAGCAGCAAATAGTCCACGCAATTACATGTGGATTCACAGGCCAACTTAAAGGTTGGTGGGATTTTTCCTTAACTGAGGAAGGAAAAAGGCAAATCTATGATGCTGTTAAAACATAACAATCAGCAACAGGTCAAACTCAAGTACCGGACTGTGTATACACCTTGTTGTGTACAATAGGATTACACTTTGTAGGCACTATGAGTATGTACCTAGATAGGTCCCAGGAACAACTAATGAATCTTAGATGTCCCGATCTATCTCATTTCAAATGGTATAAAGACACCTTCTTTTCCCTTATTTTCATTAGGGAAGATAATCAATATGATTTCTGGAAGGAAAATTTTCTTTCTGGATTACCCTCGTTATTTGCTGAACGAGTCAAGAAACAAATTAGGGATAAACATGATGGTACCCTACCTTACAATCAGTATACCTTTGGTGAATTAGCGTCAGAAGTAGTTACTGCAGGGTTAACACTGTGTAATGAATTAAGACTTCAGCGCCAATTACACAAAGAACGAATCACGGGTAAAAGAATACTCGGTGATTTCTGTGAACAGTATGGTTTACCACCAGTAACTTTCCCTCATAAAGGAAAAGTTAAAAAACTGGGGAGAGAGAGTAAGAGAAGGTTTAAAAAACACAAAACCTTTTACCCTCGACAGGAAAAACGGTATAAAAGTACTGTTAAGAGTAAACCTGGAACATCTTCTAAAAGGAAGAAAAAAGTAACAAAAGAGACTAATGTAGTCTGTTACAAATGTGGAAAAACTGGTCACTACGCTAATAAGTGTAGAGTTAAACAACAAATTCAAGCATTAGAAATTAATGACAATCTTAAAGATTCATTAATTAAAATCCTCTTAAACGAGTCTGATTCAGAAAAGGATTTAGAAATTAATGCGTTAGATTATACTTCTGAAGAATCCTCTACTGAGTTAGAACCAGAACCAGAAAAAATCTGTGATGGAAAATGTGATTATTACAAATCACTCTGTACCTTAAATGGTTTATGTGTCTTAACAAAAGAACAAAACTTGATGTTAGATAAAATAGAAGATCAAGGAGAAAAAAGAGAAAAATTAGAAGAATATTTAAACCTAGTCAAGGATAAAAGTCCTCTAGAAAGAAAAATAGAAGAAAGATCGAATCCATATGAACTTAAAGAAGTTATGGAAAGAATGAAGAAGGCTAAAATGCCAAGAGAACCAACTCTACAAGAGTTAAGGAAAGAAGTAAATTCGATTAAATTCGAAATACAATTCTTAAGAGAAAAAATAGTCTTACTAGAAGCAAGACAGGAATTTCCCTTAATAGTGGAAACAACAGAAGAAAAGAAAGAACAAGAACCTGTAGAAATAAATAGTCTTCAGTATGTCAATCGTATAGATAGAGTAATCACTCATAAATGGCATACCAAGGTTACAATCATTGTTCAAAAGGAGTACTTATTTAGTACTGTAGCCTTAATAGATTCAGGTGCAGATTTATGCTGTATAGACGAAGGACTTGTACCCTCAAAATACTTCTCTAAAACAGTAGAAAAATTACATACAGCAGATAGTTCTAAAATGGACATTAAATACAAATTATCAGATACGGTAGTTTGTAATCAGGGAATATGTTTCGAAATACCATTTATAATGGTCAAAGGATTATCTCATCCAGTAATCCTAGGGAACCCATTCCTTCACATGTTATACCCAATTAAGTCAATTACTGAGAAGGGAATAACAACAGAAATAGATGGGAGAGAGATTATTTTTGAATTTATCTCCTTACCCATTGAAAGAGAAATTGATTTGCTTAAAAGCAATATCAAAAATAAAGAAAATTTTATTTATTCTCTTAAAAGAGAAATAGATTACAAAACAATATCAGAAAAGGTTAATGAACCTTTGATACAAGAAAAAATAAAACAACTTCAAAATGAGATGACTAATAGCATCTGTGCAGAAGTACCCAATGCCTTTTGGGATAGAAAAAGCCATGTGGTTAATCTACCATATGAGCCCAGTTTTGATGAAGTATATATTCCTACTAAAGCCCAGCCCATTGCTATGGGTCCAAGACATTTGGAGATCTGTAAAAAAGAAATTGCTGACCTCGAGTCAAAAGGGCTAATTAGAAAAAGTCAAAGCCCATGGAGTTGTCCAGCGTTTTATGTTGAAAATGCTGCTGAACTAGAAAGAGGAGTCCCAAGACTAGTCATCAATTATAAGCCTTTAAATAAGGCCCTTAGATGGATCAGATATCCATTGCCTAATAAAAGAGATCTATTAAATAGGCTCTTTGAGGCCCAAATCTTTTCAAAATTCGATATGAAGTCTGGATACTGGCAAATCCAGATAGCTGAAGAAGACAGGTATAAAACTGCCTTTACTGTGCCATTTGGACATTACGAATGGAACGTAATGCCCTTTGGGCTTAAAAATGCCCCATCAGAATTTCAAAAAATTATGAATGAAATATTCAATGCTTATTCAGCATTCTCAATTGTTTACATTGATGATGTCCTTATTTTTTCTAGGACAATTGATCAACATTTCAAACACTTAAATGTGTTTATGAAAATTGTCAAAAGAAATGGCTTGGTAGTCTCAGCCAGAAAGATTAAACTCTTTCAGACTAATATTAGATTTCTTGGCCACAATATAAAACAAGGATCAATTATTCCTATTGATCGAGCCATTGAATTCGCCAGTAAATTTCCTGATGAAATAAAAGACAAAACCCAACTTCAAAGGTTTTTAGGAAGCCTAAACTATGTCTCAGACTTCTATAAAGACCTGGCCCATGATGCAAAGCCTTTATTCCAAAGACTTAGAAAAAACCCAAGCCCATGGACCAAAGAGCACACTTTATCTGTTAAACGGATAAAACAAAGGGTTAAGACCCTTCCCTATCTGGCAATACCAAATCCGTCTGCCTTAAAGGTAGTGGAAACTGACGCATCTGATATCGGGTACGGAGGCATCTTAAAACAAAAACTAGATGACAAAGAAACCCTAGTCAGATTTACCAGTGGTATTTGGACAGGACCTAGAGTTAATTACTCTACGGTTAAAAAAGAGATCTTATCCATAGTTCTCTGTGTACAAAAGTTCGAGTCTGATTTATTGAATCAGAAATTCCTTATAAGGGTTGACTGTAAAAGTGCAAAAGAAATATTACTCAAAGATGTTAAAAACATCGCATCTAAACAGATATTTGCAAGATGGCAGGCTATTTTGTCTGTATTTGATTTTGATATTGAGTTTATTAAAGGAGAAACTAACTCATTGCCTGATTTCTTGACACGTGATTCCTTACAGGACATGAGTTCAAAGGCCTCAGTAATTCCGTCAAAACGGACACACGAGGTATCTCCACCTCCGTCTAAAATGATGTACAAACTCAGAAACGACGCTTATGAAATCAGTGTCGAAGCAAACAATGCAAAAGAGGTTATTTACCCCTACATTCCTGTTAGCTACTGTTTCCTTATGCCAATGGACAAGAAACACAAGGATTTGAAGCCTTATGAGGCAGCAAGTTTTTACACAGAACATCACACAGTGAATCCTTATTTACCAAAGGATTACACTTATTATCAAGCAATTCTAGTAGAAACCGACTCAGTGGTTTTCTCTCCTACAGAAAGGTCCGCTAATGAGTGGGCATTCAGCAAGTTCATCATCAAAAGGGTTATATCCTACGATGATTGGGGAGATTCACTCTTTAAACAAAAGGAGTTGAATTTCGGTAAACCCAGGTACTTTAATTATTTTGATTATATGATTGCCTGGACTGGTGCCTTAATTTATGAAAATAGGCAGCGTAAGTTTAGCTGGTTCATACAGTTCCAGTTAGACAAAGAATCATGGGAATTTCCCTCATGGTTCTATGAATGGTTCTTTAACTGGGGATTATATCCCATTGCTTTACCTAATAAGGTTCGGACTGTTTATGAGCAGTTTACCGATTCAAACAAATCCTTAAAGGATTCAAGATTACTATTTACTATCCTCTACAAAATACCATGGATAGTCAGATGGGATTATATTATCTCAAAAAAGAAAATGAAAAGATTCGGTGAATTCTCAATCGAACACGTACCCTGGTTAACCAGAAGAGTCCTAATCAAATGGTGGGATAAATGTGATTTTTTTGAGCCACCCTCTATCTATTCTGCCAAAGGACTTATCACTCTGGCTAAAAAGCCATCACTACCAAGTCCATCAGTCTCTTCAGGTCTGTCAGATCTTTTCAAGGACCTACTCAAGTCAGTGCCGAAAGAAGAATTGCGCCGACAACTTTTTAGCGCACTTCAAGAAGACGACAAAGAAGCCAGCTCAAAAGCATCCACTTCAAAAGTAAAAGATGCTGCAGAGTGCTCTAAGTCTCATCAAAAGGACGACAGCGACAGCGACGATGACATGGAAGTCCAATACTGGGAAGACAGCCAGGACCCATATGCGCTGTAAAGAAGTCAAAAGATTCCTGCTAGCTATAAAAGTAGCTTCTGCCAACTCCACCTTATCTTGTCTGCCACTTAAAGTGACGCATGCCATGACGATCAAAGATTCCTTCTAACTTGTATAAGAAGGCCTCCCGACTTGCTTATGAAGCAGAATGTAACTTAGGCAATAAGTTGTAAAAAAGAGTGTGTTTTTCTCTCAATTTGTTTTCTCTGCTTTGCTACTGTTTTGTTCAAAAGTATTCTTGTGTGTTCGTTTGTGATCATAAATAAAGTTTTATGAGTTCTTCTTCAATCCCTTCTCTTGAATCTGCCTTAAACAAAGTATCTAGTGAAATAGATGTTTTAATAGATCAAGCTAAAAAATTAAATAAAGAATCAGAATCTAAATTCCGTGACATAGTGGATTTGCTTGGTCAACCTTCTGGTAAGTTTGATTACAAAGTATACTATTCACCACCACCATCAGCAAGCATCCCTGTATCCTCCATTAAACCTACTGGTTGGAATAGCTCTGTAAGTATTACTATTCATATTACTGTTTAATATTTGTTTTATTAGAAGCACTGTAAGCATCATAACTGTTTAAGTATGCTCTGTACTTGCCCTTAAAGGGATCCTGTACATCAGAAACTGTTCATGTTTACTATTTATGTCCACATATATTAATCGTCTTTTATTCTACTTACGAACTCTTGATTTGACTAATAGACGTGAAGTAGAACTGTTTAGACAAGCATTAGTAGAAAACGGTACTGATTTATATAATTATCATGTTGAAACTCATAATGAATTGTGTGATTGTAGAGAGCATCAGCGTCTGTTAAATTTGTTTAATATTATAATTAGATTTTTAGATTTTTTACTCAATAATAATAATTTTTAATTTTATTAAATATTTCCCATCATTAAGCAAGTAGGTAGTATATCGGCTGGAAACTACTAACCGCTTGAGCCCTTCATTGGTGGAAGGTAGAGCAATCTGTAGCCACAACGCCACGTACTACTGAAGTAGTTTATCTATAATCCTGAGAGTCCAGTATATAGAAATAGGTTTGAATATAATCAAGCACATAAAGAGTCTAGAGTGTCTAAAAGCAATTTAGAAATAATATTAGGAGCAGTCTGTCTAGCTGCCATAATAGGGATATTAATTTTCTGTTTAAAAAGAAAAAATTAAAAGCGATCCTTGCGTCGAAGTATCCGGCGTTTTCATTGGTATCAGAGCCAAGTTGGTAAATAGTTTGGTCAAAACTTCTAGTGAAACCCCAAGTCGCGTATCCGTCAGCCGTTTAGCCGCAGTCAGGCGTTTTAGGCATTTGGAGTAAGTCGTTGACAGTGATCTAGAACCTATGGACAAATTATTCTCTCGCTTGCCTGATAGCTCTAGAAGCGCTAGATTCGAGTCCGAGGAAAACAAAAAATCAAAAAATAAAAATAAAGAAATATTATTAGTGTCTAATATAGATAATGAATTAAATAATTGGAATCTACCTCCAATTTCGTCAAAATTAATATATAAGTCTACTAATAGTTTTAGATATAGGTCAGACTATATAGTTAAAACTGTAGAACAAGCCACTCCTATCCATGAAGGATTAAGTTCTCGGAGTCTGTTTTCAAAAGAACTCTTAAAAGAGCACCAAAAAACCTATCAATTCCTACACATAGGAATGATACAAGTTGCTTTAAAACCTGCAACGAGATTAGTCTTAAACACCTCAGCCTTAGTTTGTGTCAGAGACAAAAGACATAAGGACTTCAATGATTCCTTATTAGGAATTATAGAATCATCTCTTTGTGATGGCCCATATATTTTTCGTGTTATCCCAATTTTACAATTTCAATTGAGGATCCAAACATTATGCAAGCTTTATCCTTAGATATACAAACTCAAGGATATAACATGTTGCCAGGATCTAAAAATATAATCCTTATTTATAGGATTCATTACAAAGCCATGAATACCGTAGTCCCTAACCTTAGGGAAGACACCACTAAATTGATTACCCCAAAAGGAACCACCACTTTTTTTGTCACAGACTTGCAGAAAGGAAACCTAGTGGTCCCTAAATCAATTGCTTGGGAACAGGTTAATTTACCTGACAATTGGATTTTAGAAGAAGCCATTCCTCCTAAAAAGGAAGAAAATGAAGATGTGGAGTCCATTATTGAAACAAACAATGGCACGGTAGCAATATCCTTTTCTAGAAATAGGTCCAGAATCTCGTCTTCAGGAAGAACAGTAGTTTCAGAACCTATAAGACCTAGGACATCCTTATCAGGAATAGACCTAGATAGATTCAGCTCTATTAGAATCCATAGAACTGAAGAACAAATAGCTCAGCCCATATATGGTCCAGAAAGTACTACTTCAAGCCCAAAAGAAACAGTAAGCCTTAAAAGGCCAGAAAGCCCAACACCTTCAGACATGGGCTATGACAGAGAAAGCGTTAGGACCCAACAGCCTAAAAGGATAATGGCCCTAACTACAGAAGAAAGCCCATTTGAAAAATGGTTTCAAATGACTTTCAATCTGGATCAACAGCAAAAGTTCTTAAAAGAATACAAATGGTATCAAGATAAAGGTGGAATAAAAAATTTTCAGGATTTTATGAAATTTAGGTTAGAAATTCAAAGGAAGACTTTTCCAGACTTTGAAGATCAACAGTTCTTAGTCACCTTAGAATCTGCCTATAGGAATTTCATAACTCCTAAGGGAAAAACCTTAAGAGGCGTCCATCCACCATTAACAGAGATATCTTATAAGGCATCAGACAATCAGGAATTTGAGTGTTCTCCATTCTCTAGATCAGATAAGCAGGGTAATTATGCCAACCTTAGCTTATACACAATAGGTCAACAATTGACCAGAGTAGAAACACAACTTCAAACCTTTAAATCAAGGGAATACAGGCCAGAAAAGGGAGAGACCTCTAAATCAACACTGGAGAAAAAGGTTTTATTTAAACCTGTAGAAACAGATAAGACCCCTATTAAATTGGGAGGAAACTCAGAAATAGTAGATGAACTAACTAAAAGGTTAGCAGAATTAGGACTGGAAGCTAAGGATTCTAAAAAGAAAACCATAGCACCTTTAACTAAGTCCCTAAACATTCAAGAAGAATTGGAACAAAGGTTGAAAGCTTTAAACATTGCTTCTTTAAGTCAAGGACAAGAAGAAACTGATACTGAGTCAGCATTTAGTTAGTATTGGGTTGCATTTGCCTACTCAATTTCAGATCAAAATACACTCGTTTGCTTGGTGGTCCCAAATTTATGCAATTCTTGGTGTATTGTGTGAACTGCTGGTAATTGTGATAAGTTGGTGGCAAACTTGGATATTTAAGCTTGATATCACTTCTTTAGGTTGTCACTTTTCCAGCTTATTACTATTTTATTTTGGTGTCTTCTTTCTTGATTCCTTATTGCATTACATTTCCATACTTGAGCTTTTCTTTTCTTGATTGTATGAGTCACATTATTGCTTTTTTTTTTACTCGTTTTGATCCGTCACGTTCAAGAATTTTATTGTGTTTTAAATTTTTGTGAGTACAGTCTTGGTTTGAGTTACTTCAGTTTGATAAGAACTTGTGGACATAGCCAAGAGAGCTAAAAGGCACAGAGTGGTGAGTTCATAGGAGGGGAAAAGGCTTGTTGAGTTAAACACGAGTGGAGTGTCCCCTGTTGAGTGTCAACACGTAAGGGAGTGAGTGAGGTGTTTTCTTTACACTAACCATTTTCTTGCAGGCCTGAAAACATGTCTAGAAGGGGTCATGGTAGTGAGGGGGAAGGTGAAAATCCATTCTACTTGCAGGCTGTCAGGAACAACTAATGAATTTAAGATGTCCTGATTTATCTCACTTTAAATGGTATAAAGATACCTTCTTCACCCTTATTTTCACTAGGGAAGATAACCAATATGATTTCTGGAAAGAAAAATTTCTTTCTGGATCACCCTCGTTATTTGCTGAACGAGTCAAAAAACAAATTAGGGATAAAAATGAAGGAGCCCTACCATACAATCACTATTCCTACGGAGAGCTAGCCTCTGAAGTAGTCTCAGCAGGAATAGCATTGTGCAATGAATTAAAAATTCATAGGCAGTTACAAAAAGAAAAACTCACCAGTAAAAGAATACTCGGTGATTTCTGTGAACAATTAGGTTTACCTCCAGTAACTTTTCCTTATAAAAGGAAAGTTAAAAAGGGGGGGAAGAGGAGAGAAAAGGGTCAAAAAAGTCAAAAATGGTTTAAACAATATCCTAAACAGGATAAGAGAAAAACTTTACACAAAACCCTTCCAAAAAAGAAAACAGTAACATCTTCTAAAAGGAAAAAACAAGAAACTAATGTAGTTTGTTATAAATGTGGAAAAACCAGTCACTACGCTAATAAGTGTAGAGTTAAACAACAAATACAAGCCTTATCGATAGACGAAAATCTAAAAGAATCATTAATCAAAATACTCTTAAATGAGTCCGAACCAAAAGATTTAGAGGTAAATGCCATAGATTATACTTCAGAAGAATCTTCTACTGAGTCTGATAAACAATCAGAATGCTATGGAAAATGTGATTACTATAAATCACTATGTACCTTAAATGGTCTCTGTGTATTAACAAAAGAACAAAATATGTTTCTAGATCTAATAGATAAAATCGAAGATCAAGAAGAAAGGAGAAAAAGATTAGAAGAATACTTGAATGTATTTAAGGATAAAAGTCCTTTAGAAAAGAAAATTGAAGAAAAAAAAACCCCGTATGATGTCAAAGAAATAATGGAAAGAATTAAGACGGCTAAAATGCCAAGAGAACCAACCATAAAAGAGTTAAGACAAGAAATAAATTCAGTTAAAACTGAATTACAATTTCTTAAAGAAAGGATAATCTTATTAGAAATTAAAAATGAATCTCCATTAATAATGGAAGAAGCTGAAAAAGAAGAAGAACCAGTAGAGATTAACAGTCTCCAGTATATCAATAGAATAGATCGAGTTATAACTCATAAATGGCATACTAAGATTACAATAATTGTACAAACTACTTATTTAGTACTATAGCCTTAATAGATTCAGGAGCAGATATTTGCTGTATAAATGAGAGATTAGTGCCGTCAAAATACTTCTCTAAAACAGTAGAAGAATTACATACAGCCGACAGTACTAAAATGTCTGTAAAATACAAACTGTCTGATACAGCTGTCTGTAACCAAGGAATATGATTTGAAATCCCATTTATCTTGGTAAAAGGGTTATCTCACCCTGTTATTTTAGGAAACCCATTTCTGCATATGTTATATCCAATAAAATCTATAATAGAAAAGGGAATAGTTTCTGAAGTTGAAGGAAAAGAGATTATTTTTGAATTTATCTCTTTACCAATAGAAAGAGAAATTGATGTGCTTAAAAGTAACATCAAAAGTAAAGGAAGATAAAAGAATTACAAGAAGAAATGACTAATAGTATTTGTGCAGAAATACCAAACGCCTTCTGGGCTAGAAAAAGCCATGTGGTTAAATTACCATATGAGCCTGACTTTGATGAAAAAATGATACCAACCAAAGCCCGGCCCATTGCCATGGGTCCAAGACATTTAGAAATCAGTAAAAAGGAAATTGCTGACCTCGAGTCAAAAGGGCTTATTAGAAAAAGTCAAAGCCCATGGAGTTGTCAAGCCTTTTATGTAGAAAATGCTGCTGAACTAGAAAGAGGAGTCCCGAGACTAGTCATCAATTATAAGCCTTTAAATAAGGCCCTTAGATGGATAAGATATCCCTTGCCTAATAAAAAAGATCTGTTAAACAGACTCTATGAGGCCCAAATCTTTTCAAAATTTGATATGAAGTTTGGATACTGGCAGATCCAGATAGCTGAAGAAGATAGGTATAAAACTGCCTTTACAGTACCATTTGGGCATTACGAGTGGAATGTGATGCCATTTGGGCTTAAAAATGCCCCGTCAGAATTTCAAAAAATTATGAACGAAATATTCAATGCTTATTCAGCATTTTCAATTGTCTATATTGATGATGTCCTTATTTTCTCCAGGACAATAGATCAACACTTCAAACACTTAAATGTGTTTATGAAAATTGTCAAGAAAAATGGTTTAGTAGTCTCAGCCAAAAAGATAAAACTCTTTCAGGCTAAAATTAGGTTTTTAGGACATAATATTGAACAAGGATCTATTATTCCTATAGATCGAGCTAATGAATTCGCCAGCAAATTTCCTGATGAAATAAAAGACAAAACCCAATTACAAAGGTTCTTAGGTAGTCTTAATTATGTTGCTGACTTTTATGAAAGCTTAGCACAAGACGCCAACTACTATTCCAGAGACTAAAATAGAATGCAGCACCCTGGACCCCAGAACAGACCTCATCTGTTAAACGGATAAAACAAAAGGTCAAATCACTTCCCTGTCTGGCAATTCCGCATCCACAAGCCTTAAAGGTGGTATCAGAGTCCGGTTAGGTAGTAGAATGGTCATTAGTTCTAGTGAAACCCCAAGTGGTGTATCCTTCAGCCGTTGAAGCCGTGAGTAGGCGTTTAGGCATCAGGAGTAACATCGTTGACAATGATCTAGAACAAATGGACAAAATATTTCCTAGCTTATCTGGTAGCTCAAGAAGAGCTAGGTTTGAAGACAAAGAGAATAAGAAATTAAAAAATTAAAATAAAGAAATATTATTACTATCTAATATAGAAAATAGGATAAATAATTGGAAACTTCCTCCTATCTCATCGAGTCTTATATATAAGTCTAATAACAGTTTTAATTTTAAGTCAGATTATGTCATTAAAACTGTAGAACAAGCCACTCCTATCCATGAACGATTAAGTTCTAGGAGTTTATTTTCAAAAGAACTTTTAACAGAACATTAGAAGAAATACTCTTTCCTACATAAGGAATGATACAAGTTGCTCTAAAACTAGCAACTAGACTAGGTTTAAACACCTCAGCTTTAATCTATGTCAGAGATAAAAGACATAAGAATTTCAATGATTCCTTATTAGGAATAGTAGAATCATCTCTCTGTGATGGCCCGATATATTTTTCGTGCTATCCCAATTTTACCATATCGGTAAAAGATCCGCATGTTATGCAAGCTCTATCTTTAGATATCAAAACCTCAGGGTATGATATGTTACCAGGATCTGAAAATATCATCCTTATATATAGGATTCATTACAAAGCAATGAACACTGACGAGAATCAAGCTACATCCACGACAAAGGATTTCATCCAAGGTCCAATTACTAGAGCTAGAGCTAAATCACTTCATAATTTAATTTGCGAAATCATAAGGAGTAAGGATTATAAGCTGGAATGGCATGAAGAAAAAAATAAAGGATTAAATTTGGTGAAAATTATGCTTAGAAGTGACCAGGTGTCATGTGGAGCATTAGATTACATGGAATAACCTGTGGACATGCATGCACCAGATCCAACCCATGTACATATATATCTGCTGGCACCTTTTTCAAGGAATATTCCTTGTTGTTATAACCACCTCTCTTTTGGACTTAAATGCCCTTATTTGCTGTTGTATTAAATTCACTTTTTGTTAGGAGTTTTTAGTCTTTTGATAGATTAATTTTTGTTTGGACTTAAAGCCCCTTACAGCTGTTACTAAAGTAGGGATATTTTTGTCTTTAGCTTTGAAGCCAAGAGGCTATAAATACAAGTGTAATGAGAGGGTGGAAGACACACTTTGAATATTAATGAGAGATTGTTTCTGCTCCTTTAGTGAGTAAATTGGCTGTTGCCTTTGTTCTTGTGAAGCTCATTAACTTGCTGAGATTCTATCTTGCAAGGTTTAATGTGCATAATATTCTTGGTTTATTCATTCTCCATATGAATTTGGTCAAGAATCTCATTTCTGATATTTTCTTTGAATTACACAACAATCTGATTGTGCTGGTTCAAAGATTCAAATTGATACATCTTGATTTGGTGCTTTCCATATTGTTCATTTAATTCTTGAATATGGGTTTTCAAGTTACCAATTACTTGAAGGTTCACATCAGTTTTGGTATCAGAGCAAAGGGACGTCCAAACAAGGTAGATTCTCTATTTGCTTCTTATTCTTTTTGTTTGTTACCTTTTTCATATTTGCTGTTTGGCTTTAGTTCCATATTTGTTTTTTCTTCTTCATCTTGCATCTGGTTCTTTCTTGCTAAACCTTATTTTGCTTCTTATTGTGTTTCTGTTATTCATATTTTTATTCATTGTATGCTTGACCGAAATTGGCTCTTGGGGTTTAGTATGACTTGTTTGTTTAAAAATTTGTTTTGTTGAGTTTGTCTTAGGGTTTTGGGTTAATCATATGACTTGTTTGTTTAAAAATTATTTGGGTGTGTTTAAGACGTTGGGTGTAAATTTTGGGGGTTGTTTGATATTGTTTGCCTACTGAACCAAAATTTTGCGGCAGATACGATCAAATTAAGTTCACATAGCAAATAGGCCCAGAAATGCCTGAAAATTTACAGGGTGTTTATACCCCACTTCAGTAGTTCCCAAATTAAATTGGAGTTTAAAATTCAACCGTTTGTGTGGGGAACCAAAATTTTGCGGCAGAGTCGATCAAAATAAGTTCACATAGCAAATATACCCAGAAATTTCTGAAAATTTACCGAGTGTTTATACCCCATATCAGTAGTTCCCAAATTAAATTTCAGCTTAAAATCCATCCGTTTGTGTGGGGAACCAAAATTTTGCGGCAGACCCGATCAAATTAGTTCACATAGAAAATCAACCCAGAAATTACTGAAAATTTACAGGCTGTTTGTGCCACATTTGAGCTATTCTCAAATTACATTTCAGCTCAAAATTTAATCGTTTGTGTGGGGAACCAAAATTTTGCGGCAGACGGGATTACATTTGATTTACATAGTAAGTCTGTAAATCCTCTCGAAGTTTATCAACCATTTTAGGCGGTGGTGGCGAGACCTCATGGGTTCGCTTTGAAGGAGTTATTCATGCTTTTGAACTCATGTCCTATAAGAACTTGTGGACATAGCCAAGAGAGGTAAAAGGCACAGAGTTCCATGCGTGAATTACTTGTGAATGAGTCTCATGCTGGTGGATTAATGGGTCATTTTGGTGTTGCCAAAACTTTAGATGTATTGAAGGAACATTTTTCTTGGCCGAATATGAAAAGAGATGTTGAAAGAGTATGTGCTAGGTGCATTGTGTGTGCTAAGGCTAAATCTAGAGTTTTGCCACAAGGTTTGTATACACCTTTGCCTACCCCTAGTGATCCTTGGGTTCATTTGTCTATGGATTTTGTGTTGGGATTACCTAGGTCTAAACAAGGCCATGATTCAATTTTTGTTGTTGTTGACAGGTTTTCAAAAATGGCACATTTTATTCCATGCCATAAAACTGATGATGCTACAAATGTTGCAAATTTATTTTTTAGAGATATTGTTAGGTTGCATGGCATACCTATGAGTTTAGTTAGTGATAGGGATGTTAAATTCCTTAGTCACTTTTGGAAGGTTTTGTGGGGAAAATTGGGCACCACTTATTTTCCACCACTTGTCACCCACAAACCGATGGTCAAACTGAAGTAGTAAATAGGACACTAACTACTCTTTTGCGTGCTGTGGTTAAGAAAAATTTGAAGTCATGGGAAGATTGCATTCCACTTGTTGAATTTGCATACAATAGAAATGTGCATTCTTCTACTGGCTATTCTCCATTTGAAATTGTGTATGGTTTCAATCCTTCAACTCCTTTGGATCTTTTACCTTTGCCTGTGAACGAGCTTGCTAGTTTAGATGGAAAAAGAAAAGCAGAATTGGTGAAGAAAATCCATGAACAAGCCAAGCTTCAAATTGAAAAGAACAACGAAAAATATGCTAGTCAAGCCAACAAAGGAAGGAAGAAAGTCACATTTCAACCTGGAGATTGGGTATGGGTTCACTTGCGCAAAGAAAGGTTTCCCTCCGGAAGGAAATCAAAATTACAACCAAAATGTGATAGACCTTTCCAAGTGCTGACCAAAATTAATGATAACGCTTACAAAATAAACCTGCCCAGTGAGTATAATGTCAGTGCCACCTTCAATGTTGCTGATTTATCTCCTTGTGTTGATGCAGGAACAGATTCGAGGATGAATCATTTTGAAGCGGAGGGGAATGATGAGAATCAAGCTACATCCACGACAAAGGATTTCATCCAAGGTCCAATTACTAGAGCTAGAGCTAAATCACTTCAGAATTTAATTTTTGAAATCATAAGGAGCAAGGATTATAAGCTGGAATGGCATGAAGAAAAATGTAAAGGATAAAATTTGGTGAAAATTATGCTTAGAAGTGACCAGGTGTCATGTGGAGCATTAGATTACATGGAATAACTTGTGGACATGCATGCACCAGATCCAACCCATGTACATGTATCTGCTGGCACATTTTTCAAGGAATATTCCATCTGTTATAACCCCTCTCTTTTGGACTTAAATGCCCTTATTTGCTGCTATATTAAATTTACTTTTTGTAAGGAGTTTTTAGTCTTTTGATATATTAATTTTTGTTTGGACTTAAAGCTCCTTACAGCTGTTACTAAAGTAGGGATATTTTTGTCTTTAGCTTTGAAGCCAAGAGGCTATAAATACAAGTGTAATGAGAGAGTGGAGGACACACTTTTGAGTATTAATGAGAGATTGTTTCTTCTCCTTTAGTGAGTAAATTGGCTGTTGCCTTTGTTCTTGTGAAGCTCATTAACTTGCTGAGATTTTATCTTGCAAAGTTTAATGTGCATAATATTCTTGGTTTATTCATTCTCCATATGAATTAGGTCAAGAATCCCATTTCTGATATTTTCTTTGAATTACACAACAATCTGATTGTGCTGGTTCAAAGATTCAAATTCATACATCTTGATTTGGTGCTTTCCATATAATATTCATTTAATTCTTGAATGTGGGTTTTCAAGTTACCAATTACTTGAAGGTTCACATCATGGGTGGTAGCCCATTATGTATTTCTTCAGGGAAGACATTCTCAAACTCCTGCAACAAGGGCAAAGCACAACTAGGAATGGATTGGTTAAGGTTAGAAACATTGGTGTAAGCTCCCTTACAAATTAGCAAAGCCATTGGCATACTAGAAAAATATGCAGTCCTCACATCCTTGGCTTTTGCTAGCAAACTGACTTTATTCTCTCCACTCTTCTCACAACTCTTCTTTTGCCCCAAGCCCTTTCCTTTTGGTTTCGCTCTTTTGGAATTTTCTCTCTTCTCTTTCTCTTCCTCATTTTTCCCTCTTACTTTTTCCTCTCTTTCTTTTCTTTCTTTCTCTTTTTGCACTCTTAGCTCGGCGTCTCTTTGTTGTTGCTCATTCATGGTCTGTTTTATCCTTAATTGATCTTCAAAAGCTTGTGCGGGTGATAATGCTGCCAAGGTAACCCTTTGTCCATCATGATCAAAGGAGTACCTATTCCTAAATCCATCATGCACTACCTTCCTATCATATTGCCATGGTCTCCCTAGCAAAATATGTCCAGCATGCATTGGCACCACATCACACAACACCTCATCCTTATACCTTCCAATAGAAAAAGCCAACATCACTTGCTTGTTCACCTTAATTTCCCCACATTCATTTAGCCATTGCAACTTGTATGGTCTAGGATGCTTCATGGTGCGCATGCCAAGCTTCGCAACCATGAGTGTGCTGGCAACATTCACACAACTACCACTATCTACAATCATGCTACAAGTTTTGCCATTCACCAAGCATCTAGTGTGGAAAATATTTTCCCTTTGTAGTGCATCTCCCTCTTCTTCCTTTGCTTGTGCACTTAGTGCACGCCTAACCACCAGAATATTACCTCCCACGGCATGCTCTACATCACTTGCTTCCTCCAAAGGAGGCATACTCTCACTAGCATCATCATCATCAACATCATCATCTTCTGATTCGATCTCCCCATTCTGCCTCATCACCATCACCCTCTTGTTAGGACATTGAGATGCATAATGTCCCTTCCCTAGGCACCTAAAACATTAGATATCCCTAGTTCTTCCACTAGAGGTATTCTGTCCCTTGCCTTTCTCAGTCACACTAGGCTTTTCTCCACCCCTAGTCTCCTCTTTCTTTTCCTTAGAAACAGCCTTGGAATCATAAGTTTCGCCCTTCTTCCAATTCGGTTTCCATGGAGCATTGTTGCTCGAATTCATACCTACAACCATCTTGAATGCTTTCTTCTTCTTTAGTTGTTTTTCTATCTTGATTGCCATATTTAACATGTCATCAAGCTCTACATAGTGTTGTAGCTCCACTATGTTGGCAATATCAAGATTCACTCCCTTTAGGAACCTAGCCATAGTGGCTTCCCTATCCTCCTCTACATTAGCTCTTATCATAGCCATCTCCATCTCCTTGAAATATTCTTCCACACTTTTGTTTCCTTGCACCAGCCCTTGCAACCTTTGGTGCAACTCCCTATAGTAATGTTGAGGTACAAATCTGTCCCTCATGATTTGCTTCATCTCATCCCAAGTTTCAACACCCCTCATCCCATTTCTCCTTCTTTTAGTGAGCAATTGATCCCACCAAACTATGGCATAATCTGTAAACTCAACTACTACAAGTTTCACCTTCTTTTCCTCACTATAATTGTGACAATAAAAAATGAGATCCACCTTCCTCTCCCACTCCAAATATGCATTCGGATTGGCTTTGCCTTGGAATGGTGGAATTTTCATTTTGATCCCACTAATGTTACCATCCACTCTCCCTCTCCCTCTTGCTTCCTCCATATTACATCTTCTCAAGTTTCTGCCTCCACCTCTTCCACCCCTATTACCTCTCATCCCTCTCGGTCTATAGTGGTCATCATGTGCAGCAGAGTGCTGGTCATCCTCTTCATCAGAATCATCATCATTTTCATCCCCCCAATCATCTGTAGGTGGTGCATTGTTCACTCTAGATCCCCTAGCCCTATTCTGCCCTTCATTTATGTTTTGTCTACCATTCCCACTATTCTGCTCAATTCTTTCAATTCGGTCAGCTAGGTTGCTCAATTGTCTACCAATTCTTTCCAAATGTTGAACAAGTGCTTGTTGGTAAAAAGGATTATCCATATTAAGTCCACTAGTTTATTCTTGTGACATTTTTAACACCTACACAAAAAAGTTAGTAAAACAGAAAACAACCTCACAAATTCACTCAATTTTTGGTCACTCAAGTGTTTGTACTCAGTTTATAGGCTTTTACCCTCCTGGAGTTCTTGCCACTCAATGCCTTTTTCCACTCAAGCTTGCTTACCAAGTTCTTGTCAGAACTAGTGCAATTCCAGCAAGTTTAAATCAAGTTCTAATATATGTTCAAGCACAAACTCAAGCAAAACGTGTGGAATAAGGGTTTGTTATGACACTTGAACCAAGAAATGAAGACACCAAGCTCTAGAGCAATCAAGTGAAATAGGAGTCGAATTAGCTTGCTATTTTTGTAAAACTGTTTTAAGAGCAGCAACAAGACATAGTTTTAGTAGGGAAAATCAATTCTAGAGGTTCCAGAAAGCACCTTGAAGTTTTGGACTCCAAATTGGCCTAATAGGTGCTAAATTTGGTTCACCAAGTAAACGGTAGAATTTTTACACCAAATTTGATTGCTAAGCTTAATTTCGTCTACAAAGCACCCCTATGAGGTTTTAGAATTTTCTGGGTTGGTTTGGTTTTACCTCCCCCAAAACAACCACCAAATAGAAATGTTGAACTTACAATATTCCAGCTCTCAAACATGCACGTTAGCACCCTTTTTTTTTTCTTTAACCCTTTTTTTTTTCTTCTTTCTTATTGTTCTTTTTTTTTATATCATGTAACCACACAACAGATACACTCAACACATCCAGCACTAAACACTTCAACAACACACTTCACAAGCAACAAAGATGCAAATAACCAGGTTGTGAAGAAAAGGTTTAAGGTAGAAAACAACACAAATGTGACAAAACTAGGGAAACAAAGACAGATGCAAGAAAGCCTCTAATATACCCTAAGATTAGTAGTATTGAGTTTACTACTACTAAGCCCTGAATATGTTCAGATTTTCTTACAAACACCAGAAAACACAAGGACTTGAAGAACCTTCAAGGCTGAAATGCAAGAAAGATAAAAAGGAGAAAGGAGAAAACAAGAACACAACAAAATGGATGACCAACCTGTTTTGAAGAGAGCCTAAGCTCTGATACCAAATGATACGATTTCTACCCTTAGTTGATGATTCTACTAAGAAGAAAGACCAAAGGACCGTCTTCAAAACAAGCCAAGAAACTCCCTTGAACCTTCAACCCTTCACCTTGAAGATGGAGAACTGAAAATATAATTCCCAAGAAAGACAGCCAAGAATAAGACTAATTCACCTATGCTGATGAACAACCTTGAACATATAATAAAACTTAACAAATCAAGGCAGGAATTTGCTAAGAAAAATAGAGACAGTTCTAAGAAGAACTTTGAAGCAAAGCTCCAGCAATTTTGCTCAAAAAAATACCATATCAATTCTGTTCTGTAAATGAAACAAAAGAAGGCTAATATGGGTTGGTGTATTCTGCCAAGACATTTCAACAACCATGGGACATGTGCAAGTCTTGGTTAATACACCAATCTCTCCAAAAATAGATACAAAGTTCAAACATTAATAGAAAAGTCAGATTTGGCAGCCTACAAATGAGAGACAATCTGAAAAGAGATGTTTTGTCTTGAAGTTGAAAGTAGTAACTTTGCTTTTCCTATAAATAGTTGAAGCATGGCTGGCGCTCTTGGACAAAGTTATGGCTTTCAATCTTTGCAAAATGGACAAAAGCATCTTCAAAAAGTTGGTGGAGATGGGCTGCCAATTGTGCTGCCACCTAGGCACTCCACATGGACGCCACATTGGATGCCAACTAGGATGGATTTGCTGAGGTGGCTGCCACATGTATGCCAACTTGGACGGATGCCACTTGGTCTCTTGGCTCCTCAAATATGCAAAGGAATGTACAGCAAGGTTGGCTTCCCTCTTCCAAGTCCAAACCGAATACTTGCAAGAGGTTGGACTTGGTGATGTGCTTATGCACCAAGCCTTGAAGCTTCTTAGGCATTGCTCTAGTTATTGGCCCTTGGTGTGGAATTGGTGCAACCGGTTCCTCATCAATTTAATTATGATTCTTCGAGTTATCTAAAGATAGAGCTTGCATAACATGCGGATCTTTTACCGATATGGTAAAATTAGGATAGCACGAAAAATATATCGGGCCATCACAGAGAGATGATTCTACTATTCCTAATAAGGAACGTAGGATCGAAACTAGAGAATAAGTAGTATAAGTAGTACGTGGCGTTGTGTCTAGAAGTTGCTCTACCTTCCACCAAACGAAGGGCTCAAGCGGTTACCAGTTTCCAACCGATATACCACTTGGAAGATGGCAGAATACAGAGATGACAGACATGATGAGAAACGTAATATGAAGAAGAATATTTATCTAGAAATTATTACTCCTTAACCGTATATCTAATTTTTCTGTTTCCATTGGTTTAAATAAAACCTTTTTCTCAATCCTTGGTTTTGAGGATTCTCCTTTTTCGGGTCTATAATCCCTTGATTTAAAGTCTTGAATTTGTGTTTCTACCCTATTTAATTGTTGACCTATATTGTACAGACTAAGATTGGCAAAGTTGCCTTGCTTGTCTGTTCTAGAGAAGGGAGAACATTCGACTTCTTGATTTTCTGCTATCTTATAAGATAGATCAGTTAATGGTGGATGTACTCCTCTTAGGAGTTTACCTTTTGAGGTTATGTAATTTCTATAAGACGATTCTAAAGTTGTTAAGAACGTCCTATCTTCGAAATTTGGAAATGGCTTTTTCCTACAGGCCATCATGTATTTAATTAATTCAGGAAATTTTTTATTTCCTCCCCTTTCTTGGTACCAAGCATATTCTCTAAGGTAAGAGCTTTGCTTTTCTAGGCTGAAAGTCATTTATAACCATTTTTTGAACGGAGTTTCTTCTTTGGTTAGGGCCATGATCTTTCTAGGTTGCCTAAGGCTTTCTTTATCATAACCCATATCCGAAGGAGTTGGGCTTTCGGGCCTTTTAAGGCTCACTGTTTCTTTTGGGCTTGGATAGGTACTATCTAATCCATATATGGGCTGGGCCACCTGTTCCTCTGTTCTTTGGGTTCCTATTGAGCTTAATCGACTCATTGAGTTCATTCTATCTAGTTCTATTCCTGATAAGGATGGTCTAGGTAGAACTGGTTCTGAAACTACTGATCTTCCTGAGAATGAGTTTCTTGACCTTGTCCTAGCAAATGATATTGCTACGGTTCCATTGTTTGTTTCTATGATAGATTCAACATCATGTGACTCTTCCTTTTTAGGAGGAACTGCTTCTTCTAAAATCCAATTTTCAGGTAAATTAACCTGTTCCCATTCAATTGATTTTGGGACCACTAGATTTCCCTTTTCTAAGTCAGTGACGAAGAAAGTGGTGGTTCCTTTTGGGGAAATTAATTTTGTAGTTTCTTCCCTAAGATTAGGTACTACGGTGTTCATTGCTTTGTAATGAATCCTATATATAAGGATGATATTTTCAGATCCTGGTAACATACCATATCGGTAAAGATCCGCTTGCATATAAATCAGGACATCTTAAATTCATTAGTTGGCCCAAATGGTACTGTAAAGCTAGTTTTATACCTATCTTTTTGGCTAACTACCATACAATTACTTATACTACTTATTCTCTAGTTTCGATCCTTTCGTGTCAGGACTTATTCTCTAGTTTCGATCCTTTCGTGTCAGGACTTATTCTCTAGTTTCGATCCTTTCGTTTCAGGTGGTATCAGAGCCCGGTTTCCCCCCACCCCCCCCCCCCCTTTTAACTTTCCTTTTATAAGGAAAAGTACGTGGCGTTGTGTCTAGAAGTTGCTCTACCTTCCACCCTACCTAACCGGGATTTGATACCAGATTTCTGGAAAGAAAAATTTCTTTCTGGATTACCCTCGTTATTTGCTCTACCTAACCGGGCTCTGATACCAGGCCTAGGGTAATAAGGCTTCTTACCACCTGACACGAAAGGATCGTAACTAGAGAATAAGTAGTACGTGGCGTTGTGTCTAGAAGTTGCTCTACCTTCCACCAAACGAAGGGCTCAAGCGGTTACTAGTTTCCAGCCGATATACCACTTAGATGATGGCAGAAAACAGAGATGACAGACATGATGAGAAACGTAATATGAAGAAGAATATTTATCTAGAAATTATTATTCCTTAACCATATATCTAATAGATTAATTATGACTCTAAATAATACTAACAGTCTTTCATGCTCTCTACAGTCGCAGAATTCATTATGAGTTTCTAGATGTTGATTGCACAAATTTACACCCAACGTCTTAAACACACCCAAATATTGCTGGTACAGTTTCAGGCCAAATTGGTAAGTCAAACTCAATGAACCAGATAATCTCTCATGCTTAATATCAAAATGAAGGAAGCAAAATGGATGGCTAGAATAATCGCTTTGGCTTGATTAACCCAAAACCCTAAGACAAACCCAACAAAACAAATTTTTAAACAAACAGGTCCAACTAATCCCCAAGAGCCAAACAGCAAATATGAAGAAGGTAAGAAACACAAAGAATAAAAAGCAAATAGAGAATCTACCTTGTTTGGACGTCTCTTTGCTCTGATACCAAAAACTGATGTGAACCTTCAAGCAATTGGTAATTTGAAAACCCACATTCAAGAATTAAATGAACAATATGGAAAGCACCAAATCAAGATGTATGAATTTAAATTTTTGAACCAGCACAATCAGATTGTTGTGTAATTCAAAGAAAATATCAGAAATGGGATTCTTGACCTAATTCATATGGAGAATGAATAAACCAAGAATATTATGCACATTAAACCTTGCAAGATAGAATCTCAGCAAGCTAATGATCTTCACAAGAACAAAGGCAACAGCCAATTTACTCACTAAAGGAGCAGAAACAATCTCTCATTAATATTCAAAGTGTGTCCTCCACTCTCTCATTACACTTGTATTTATAGCCTCTTGGCTTCAAAGCTAAAGACAAAAATATCCCTACTTTAGTAACAGCTGTAAGGAGCTTTAAGTCCAAACAAAAGTTAATCTATCAAAAGACTAAAAACTCCTTACAAAAAGTAAATTTAATACAGCAGCAAATAAGGGCATTTAAGTCCAAAAGAGAGGTGGTTATAACAGATGGAATATTTCTTGAAAAAGGTGCCAGCAGATACATGTACATGGGTTGGATCTGGTGCATGCATGTCCACAGGTTATTCCATGTAATCTAATGCCCCACATGACACCTGGTCACTTCTAAGCATAATTTTCACCAAATTTAATCCTTGCTCCTTATAATCATAATTTCTTCATGCCATTCCAGCTTATAATCCTTGCTCCTTATGATTTCACAAATTAAATTCTGAAGTGATTTAGCTCTAGCTCTAGTAATTGGACCTTGAATGAAATCCTTTTTCGTGGATGTAGCTTGATTCTCATCACTTAACCATATATCTAATTTTTTTGTTTCCACTGGTTTAAATAAAACCTTTTTCTCAATCCTTGGTTTTGAGGATTCTTGATGAGCACTCCTAGGATGCCAAGAAACACAACATCTAAATATTGGATCCAAGATCTTTAATCATCCAAACAAGGCAGTATTTCAGATTGAAAACCCAAGTGTCAATACACAAACAGTAACAAGCTAAAGCATATTGATCATCAAAATAAGACTAGCAAGGGGTTCATGCTGCTAGAATCCAAGTTCTTTCAAGAAACATGGAAGAAACATAGAACTAACTCAAGCTCCAGCAATGGAGTTCTCTCCCTAATGCTCACACTTAAACTAGAAAAAATGAAGGCTGCCATACAATCTGAATATCTTGGGTTATATATAGCATCTCTAAAACCCTAAAAGTGTGCCAAAACCCTAAAAGTGTGCCAACATGGCTAAAAAGACAAAAATGCAAGGCTCATCCATCAGATGGGGCGTCTCCATAGGGGGGGGGACCATTTGGGACCACTTGCTTTATGGCAACCCTTTATGTAGTGGGGGACCATAAGGTGGCAGCAACACTTTAGGTGGTAGCAGCCTTTTTTTTAATGTAGTGGGGACCAATAAAAGGTGTCAGCACATGGCAAATCCAAATAAGCATAAGAAGCTCCTCCAATCCACTTGGCCGAATGGTCTTGTGCCAAGTCATGCTGATGTGGCGCCACTTGTCAAGTCTCCCATGCCAACTTGTGTGAGAACGATCCACCTAGATTCCAACAATATGCAAGAAAGTCCAACATGGCAATTTTGATCCCCCTTGTGCTCACAATGCTCCAACACCAATGCTTGCAGCTCTCTAGCTTTGGCTCTGGTGATGGGTCCTCTAAATAATGGCATAGGCACTGGTGCTTCTTCATCATCCCCTCCTCCTTTGAAAGAATTCGTCCTCGAATTTGGTCCTGCATCAATGCAAGGAGAAAGATCAGTAATGTTAAAAGAATTGCTAACACGATACTCACCAGGTAAATCAATCTTGTATGCATTGTTGTTGATCCTTTCTAGCACTTTGAATGGACCATCACACCTTGGCTGTAATTTTGACCTTCTTAGGTTTGGAAACCACTCTTTCCTTAAATGCACCCAAACAAAGTCACCTGGTTCAAACACAAGAGGCTTTCGGCCTTTATTAGCATGAGTAGCATATTGTGCATTTTCCTTTTCAATTTGTAACCTTGCTTGCTCATGCAATTTCCTAACCAAATCTGCTTTCTTTTTACCATCAAGACTATTAATATGATCAACAGGTAAAGGCAACAAGTCCAATGGTGTCAATGGATTAAATCCATACACAATCTGAAATGGTGAAAATCCGGTAGAAGAATGCACTACTCTGTTATAAGCAAACTCAACAAAAGGAATGCAATCTTCCCAAGATTTCAAGTTTTGTTTAACCATCACACGTAATAAAGTAGTTAAGTTTCTATTCACTACTTCTGTTTGTCCATCAGTCTGGGGATGACAAGTAGTTGAGAACAACAGTTTAGTACCTAACTTACCCCACAACACCCTCCAAAAGTGACTTAGGAACTTAACATCTCTATCACTCACTATAGTCCTAGGTATACCATGTAACCTGACTATCTCCTTAAAGAACAAATTGGCTATGTATGTGGCATCATCTGTTTTGTGACACGGTATGAAGTGTGCCATCTTAGAAAATCTATCAACAACCACAAATATAGAATCATGACCTCTCCTAGACCTAGGCAAACCCAAAATAAAATCCATAGAAATATCAGTCCAAGGTTCCTTAGGAACAGGCAAGGGTGTGTAAAGACCATTTGGCATTACTCTAGACTTTGCTTTCCTACATTCAACACACCTAGAACACATTCGATCAACATCTTTCCTCATATGTGGCCAAAAGAAGTGTTCTTGCAATATGTTTAAAGTCTTAGCAACACCAAAATGTCCCATCAAACCACTACTATGTGACTCCAAAACAAGCAAGTCCCGCATAGAGCATTTAGGCACACACAATTTATTTTCCTTAAACAAGTATCCATCATGCCTGTAAAATTTCTGAAATGCACTTTTCTCACAAGCAACATATACATTACAAAAATCAGCATCATCAACATACAATTCTTTCATGAACTCAAAACCAAGCAATTTAGCATCAAGTATAAACAAAAATGCATGTCTCCTAGAAAGTGCATCAGCTACAACATTCTCTTTTCCTTGCTTGTATTTAATCACATATGGAAATGACTCTAAAAATTCAATCCATTTAGCATGCCTTCTACTCAACTTATTTTGACTCTTAATATGCTTCAATGATTCATGATCCGAATGTATGACAAACTCTTTAGGCCACAAATAATGTTGCCAAGTTTCCAAGGCCCTAACTAATGCATACATCTCCTTATCATAAGTAGAGTAATTCAAGGCAGCTCCATGCAATTTCTCACTAAAATATGCTATTGGTCGTTTCTCTTGCATGAGAACCGCACCAATTCCTACACCACTTGCGTCACATTCAATTTCAAAAGTCTTATCAAAATTTGGCAAACTCAACAAGGGTGCAGAACACAATCTATCTTTAAGTTCAGAAAATGCATGTTCATGTTTCTTTTTCCACTCAAATGCAACATTCTTTTTCACCAATTCATTCAAAGGAGCAGCAATTGTACTAAAATTAGGCACAAATCGCCTATAGAAACTAGCCAATCCATGGAAACTCCTAACCTCAAACACATTCTTAGGAATTGGCCAATCTCTAATGGCTTTGATTTTCTCTTCATCAACCTGTACACCTTTACTACTTACAACAAAACCAAGAAAAACAACCTTATCCAAGCAAAATGAACACTTTTTCGCATTCGCATACAATTTCTCATTTCTCAACACATCAAAAACAAGTCTCAAGTGATGCAAATGCTCGTCTATGTTACTGCTGTAAATCAAAATGTCATCAAAATACACAACAATAAATTTTCCAATGAAATTCCTCAACACATGATTCATCAAATGCATAAAAGTGCTAGGAGCATTTGTGAGCCCAAATGGCATCACCATCCATTCATACAACCCATTTTTAGTTTTGAAAACAGTTTTCCACTCATCACCAATTTTCATTCTTATTTGGTGGTAACCACTTTTCAAATCTATCTTAGAAAACACACTTGCACCATGCAACTCATCAAGCATATCATCAAGGCGAGGGATTGGGTGTCTATACTTTACAGTGATTTTATTGATGGCTCTGCAATCCACACACATGCGATAACTCCCATCCTTCTTTGGCACTAGCAACACAGGTACAGCACATGGGCTCATGCTCTCCCTAACATAGCCCTTCTCCATAAGCTCCTCCACTTACCTTTGTAACTCCTTTGTTTCTTTAGGATTTGTTCTGTATGCTGGTCTATTCGATATTTGTGCTCCAGGTACCAAGTCGATCTGGTGCTCAATCCCTCTGATAGGTGGCAATCCTGGTGGCAACTCATTGGGGAACACATCTTCATATTCCTGTATTAGAGGCAAAGCATCACTAGGCAAATGTGAATCAAGGTCAGTAACACATAAATTAACCTCCTTGTACATAAGTATACAAAGAGGTCTTCCTGAATGTAAAGCCTCTCTAACTTCTCTTTCCTTCACATACAAACTCATTCTCTTCTCTCCACTCTCCTTTTGCCCCGAGCTTTCCTTTTTCTCATTTGCTCTCATTTTCTTTTCTTTTATTTCTCTTTTTCTCTCTTTTTCTTCTCTCTTCTCTTTCTTTTCACTCTCATCCAGCTCAGCCTCTCTAAGTTTTTCTCTCCAAGTTTCTTTCTTTTCTTCAATGGATCTAAGAATCCTTATTTGATCTTCATGCACTTGAGCTGGTGTCATAGGAAGCAATGAGTATGTTCGACCTTCCTTAGTCACCGTGTACCTGTTCTTCCTACCATCATGCACAACACTTCTATCATACTGCCATGGACGGCCCAACAAAAGATGCGTAGCAACCATAGGTACAACATCACAAAGTACCTCATCATTATACTTGCCAATGGTGAATGGCACCACCACCTGTTTTGTAACCCTCAACTTCCCACAATCATTTAACCATTGCAAGCCATATGGTTTTGGATGTGTAGTAGTAGGCAAACCCAACTTGTCCACCAAGAGTGAACTAGCCACATTACAACAGCTCCCACCATCTACAATCACACTACACAACTTGTCATTCACCAAGCACCTAGTATGGAAGATGTTCTCCCTTTGCATTTCATCACCAAACTCCATACTCACTTGTGCGCTAAGTGTGCGCATGGTGACAAGGATATTGCCATCCATAGGTGGCTGATCTCCCTCATCGTAGCAATCATCCTCATGCTCATCAACATTATCAGATTCTTCCTCCCTTTCCTCTTCACTTTCTAACTCTCCATTTTCCCTAACAACCATCACTCTTTTATTTGGACATTGTGAGGCATAATGTTCATTTCCCAAACACTTAAAACACTTCAATTCTCTAGTCCTAGTAGGAACTCCCTTGTTCTTCTCCTCTACTTTCTCCTTTCCTTTCCATTCTTCTTTCTTGAATTTGGGAAATTCTTTCTCCACCCCTGAAGGAGCAGACCAATTTGACTTCCAATTACTCCTAGGAGCCGAATGGTTGGCTGGTGCATATCTAGCCACATTTTTCCTTTTTAGTTGCTTCTCCACTTTAAGTGCCATTTGTAGCATATCGTCCACCTCCACACAAGGTTGCAGCTCCACAATATTAGCAATTTCAGGATTTAACCCATTTAAAAAGCGAACCATTGTAGCTTCCCGATCCTCCTCAACATCAGCTCTAATTAACGCTATCTCCATGGCCTTGTAGTATTCTTCGACACTTTTAGTACCTTGAGTGAGTTTTTGTAACCTTTGAAGCAGCTCTCTGTGGTAGTAAGGTGGCACAAACCTGTTTCTCAAGATTCCCTTCATTTCGTCCCATGTCTCCACGGTTCGTTGCCCATTTCTCCTCCTCCTACTCAACAACTGATCCCACCATACAATTGCATACTCTTTGAATTCTACAGCTGCTAACTTCACTTTCTTTTCTTCAGAATAATGGTGGCACTCAAAAATCAACTCCACCTGTCTCTCTCCCACTCCAAATAAACTTCTGGATTATCCTTCCCACGAAAAGGTGGAATTTGCATTTTTATACTAGCTAAATTCCCATCAACTCTCTCCTCATTCCCATCTCTATCCCAATGATCACCGAAACTAAAATTTCTGCCACCCCTTCTTCCCCTAGGCCCTCTACCCCTAGGTTGTCTATGCCCTCTTCCACCATAATGGTAGTTGCCATAGTCATAAGCTTCATCATACTCATCATCATTCCATTCAGCTTCTTCATACCCTTCATTCCTATGTTCTGCCCGAAATCTACCTTCATTTCTATTCTGATTTCCCACATTTGCTCCCCCATCATTCCTCCTATTTCTATCTTCTCTGTCCCTTCTCATCTCTTCCATAAACCTGGTCATCTCATTTCTCATTCCCCTCAATACATCCAATTCATCTCTGAAGTCATTCATTTGCAAATTCATCCTTTCAAAGCTTTGTGCTACGGATTCTTTAAAAATTTGATCATCAGGAAACTCCCTTTTTTCTTCATTACCTCCACTACTACCACTTGTCTCTTGGAATTGAGACATGATTTGGCTGCAAGAAAACGAAGTTAGTAGAAATGGCTCACCCTCTCAAGTGTTTAGCTCAAGTGTTTTCGCACAAATTTCAGGCTCTTACCCTCTTTTGGCACTCACACACTCTTGCCTTTTACCACTCAACAGTTTGCTTCCCTTGTTCCTTTGGGAACTAAAATTCACAAACAAGCACAAATACTTGCTAATTTTATAAAAAAAACAATTAACAAACGAAACTGGAAGAAACGAAATAGCAATAACCAGAAAGTGTGACACTAGAGCCAAAGAAATGGAAGACACAAAAAGTAGAAGCAAATGTGAACTAAATGGTATGATTTTTGAAAACTGTATGAGAGACAACCCAATAGAATGATATCAAGCTCAAACTTCCAATTTCATAGCCAACTTTGCACAAATACCAGCAGTTCACACAATTAACCAAAAATATGCAACAATTATGGTTCACCACACAAACGAATATATTTTGATCTGAAATTTGGTAGACATAGGCATCCCAATACTGACTAACTACTGGTAAAATTTCAGGAGTTTCTGGATGAGTTTACTAGGTGAACGAAATTTGACTAGGTCTGCCGCAAAATTTTGGTTCGGTAGGCAAACAATGTCACAAAACCCTGAAAATTGACACAAAAGCTACTGAGATGGAGTATAATCAGCCTGCAAAATTTCGGAGCTTTCTGGGTTGGTTTGGTGTGCTAACTCAATTTGATCAGGTTTGCCGCAAATTTTGGTTCGATAGGCAAACAGTGGAATTTTCACATCAAATATGGCATGTGATGTGTCTAGGCTCAAATTCAATGTTTAACTTCACAATTCACAATTTCATAACTTATGTCAGCTTGTCAATTTTTTTTTCCAGCACAACACAACTCAGCTTACAATCCAATCTCCTTTTCTTTTTTTTTTTTTCTTTTTTTTTTATACTGATGCAAAGGATAAAAATTGCAGAATCAAATACTGATACCACTCAAGTATTTTGGCAATCCAAATCAAGCTCTACCCACTAGCACACAGGCACATACCAAGCATTAATTACCCAATTTAACATACTCAGACTTGATATCGTATAACTCAAGAGGCAAATAGCTAGTGTCAAAGATAGGTTTCAGCTTGATTAACTCTAATCCTACAGACAAACTCAAAGAAAACAAGATGAACAAGAGATTTAATCTAAGATTAAGCAAAATCCTACACTAAAATTAAGACTACCAAGTTTCAGCCAGCAAGAGTTCAAACAAAAAAAAAGAAGAAAAATCAGTACCCTAAAATGCAGATTTGATTTGGCTACAAAGAACAAGGGACTAGATGATGAAACTAATAGATATCTAAAGGTCCTACAATGGCTGACTATTATAGTTAACCAAACAGAAAAGAAAAAGAAGTTTTAATGGATAAATACCTTGCTAGATGCCAAGGCTCTGATACCAAAATGATGAGCACTCCTAGGATGCCAAGAAACACAACATCTAAATATTGGATCCAAGATCTTTAATCATCCAAACAAGGCAGAATTTCAGATTGAAATCCCAAGTGTCAATACACAAATAGTAACAAGCTAAAGCATATTGATCATCAAAATAAGACTAGCAAGGGGTTCATGCTGCTAGAATCCAAGTTCTTTCAAGAAACATGGAAGAAACATAGAACTAACTCAAGCTCCAGAAATGTAGTTCTCACACTAATTCTCACACTTAAACTAGAAAAAATGAAGGCTGCCATACAATCTGAATATCTTGGGTTATATATAGCATCTCTAAAACCCTAAAAGTGTGCCAACATGGCTAAAAAGACAAAAATGCAAGGCTCATCCATCAGATGGGGCGTCTCCATAGGGGGGGGGGGGGGACCATTTGGGACCACTTGCTTTATGGCAGCCCTTTATGTAGTGGGGACCATAAGGTGGCAGCAGCCTTTTTTTAATGTAGTGGGGACCAATAAAAGGTGTCAGCACATGGCAAATCCAAATAAGTATAAGAAGCTCCTCCAATCCACTTGGCCGAATGGTCTTGTGCCAAGTCACGCTGATGTGGCGCCACTTGTCAAGTCTCCCATGCCAACTTGTGTGAGAACGATCCACCTAGATTCCAACAATATGCAAGAAAGTCCAACATGGCAATTTTGATCCCCCTTGTGCTCACAATGCTCCAACACCAATGCTTGCAGCTCTCTAGCTTTGGCTCTGGTGATGGGTCCTCTAAATAATGGCATAGGCACTGGTACTTCTTCATCAATTCTCCTTTTTCGGGTCTATAATCCCTTGATTTAAAGTCTTGAATTTGTGTTTCTACCCTATTTAATTGTTGACCTATAGTGTACAGACTAAGATTGGCAAAGTTGCCTTGCTTGTCTGTTCTAGAGAAGGGAGAACATTCGACTTCTTGATTTTCTGCTATCTTATAAGATAGATCAGTTAATGGTGGATGTACTCCTCTTAGGAGTTTACCTTTTGAGGTTATGTAATTTCTATAAGACGATTCTAAAGTTGTTAAGAACGTCCTATCTTCGAAATTTGGAAATGGCTTTTTCCTACAGGCCATCATGTATTTAATTAATTCAGGAAATTTTTTATTTCCTCCCCTTTCTTGGTACCAAGCATATTCTCTAAGATAAGAGCTTTGCTTTTCTTATAACCATTTTTTGAACGGAGTTTCTTCTTTGGTTACAGCCATGATCTTTCTAGGTTGCCTAAGGCTTTCTTTATCACAACCCATATCCGAAGGAGTTGGGATTTCGGGCCTTTTAAGGCTCACTGTTTCTTTTGGGCTTGGATAGGTACTATCTAATCCATATATGGGCTGGGCCACCTGTTCCTCTGTTCTTTGGGTTCCTATTGAGCTTAATCGACTCATTGAGTTCATTCTATCTAGTTATATTCCTGATAAGGATGGTCTAGGTAGAATTGGTTCTGAAACTACTGATCTTCCTGAGAATGAGTTTCTTGACCTTGATACCAACGAATACGCCGGATACTTTCTTTATGTAATTGGCGCTGAAGTCTTAGTTCATTGCACAGTGTTAACCCTGCAGTAACTACTTCTGACGCTAATTCACCAAAGGTATACTGATTGTAAGGTAGGGTACCATCATGTTTATCCCTAATTTGTTTCTTGACTCGTTCAGCAAATAACGAGGGTAATCCAGAAAGAAATTTTTCCTTCCAGAAATCATATTGATTATCTTCCCTAATGAAAATAAGGGAAAAGAAGGTATCTTTATACCATTTGAAATGAGATAGATCGGGACATCTGAGATTCATTAGTTGTTCCTGAGATCTATCTAGGTACATACTCATAGTTCCTACAAAATGTAATCCTATTGTACACAACAAGGTGTATACACAGTCCGGTACTTGAGTTTGACCTGTTGCTGATTGTTCTGTTTTAACAGCATCATAGATTTGTCTTTTTCCTTCTTCTGTTAAGGAAAAATCCCACCAACCTTTAAGTTGGCCTGTGAATCCACATGTAATTGCGTGGACTATTTGCTGCTCACTATTTCCTTTTGATTTAGCAGCAAACGCATACATGGTCATAAAATGGATAGCATTTTTAATCTGATATTCAGATAATCCATCTATGTTCCATTCTGCAATTGAAGTTCCATCAAATTGTACGTAGTTATAACTAGTATCTTCAAATTGTAGATTAATTGGTGAAGGCCTAGAGTAATAAGGCTTCATTTCGATTGTTGCCCTAGGTTTAGGGTATACTAACCTATTAACTTCTAGAGGTTCAGGTTCTTTAAACATGACTTCTAGAGAGTTAATTTTTTCTTCTGTATTAGAAGATTCAACAGATTCAGTATCTGTTTCTTCTTGTCCTTTACTTAAAGGAGCAATGTTTAAAGCTTTTAGCCTTTGTTCCAATTCTTCCTGAATATTTAAGGACTTGGTTAATGGGGCTATGGTCTTCTTTTTAGATTCCTTAGCTTCCAATCCTAATTCTGCTAACCTTTTAGTTAGCTCATCAACTATTTCTGAGTTTCCTCCCAGTTTAATAGGGGTCTTATCTGTTTCTACAGGTTTAAATAAAACCTTTTTCTCCAGTGTCGATTTAGAGGTTTCTCCCTTTTCTGGCCTGTATTCTCTTGATTTAAAGGTCTGGAGTTGTGTTTCTACCCTGGTCAATTGTTGACCTATGGTGTATAAGCTAAGGTTGGCATAATTACCCTGCTTATCTGATCTAGAGAATGGAGAACACTCAAATTCTTGATTGTCTGCTACCTTATAAGATATTTCTGTTAATGGTGGATGGACACCTCTTAAGGTTTTTCCTTTTGGAGTTATGAAATTCCTATAGGCAGATTCTAAGGTGACTAAGAACTGTTGATCTTCAAAGTCTGGGAAAGTCTTCCTTTGAATCTCTAATCTGAATTTCATAAAATCCTGAAAATTTTTTATTCCACCTTTATCCTGGTACCATTTGTATTCTTTTAAGAACTTTTGCTGTTGTTCTAGTTTGAAAGTCATTTGAAACCATTTTTCAAATGGGCTTTCTTCTGTTGTTAGGGCCATAATTCTTTTAGGTTGCTGGGTCCTAACACTCTCTCTTTCATAACCCATATCTGAAGGTGTTGGGCTCTCTGGCCTTTTAAGGCTTACTGTTTCTGTTGGGCTTGTGCTTTCTGGGCCATATATAGGCTGAGCTATTTGTTCTTCAGTTCTATGGATTCCAATAGAGCTGAATCTATCTAGGTCTATCCCTGATAAGGATGTCCTAGGTCTTATAGGTTCTGAAACTACAGTTCTTCCTGAAAACGAGTTTCTGGACCTTGTTCTAGCAAAAGATATTGCTACCGTTCCATTATTTGTTTCGATAATGGATTCCACATCTTCATTTTCTTCCTTTTTAGGAGGAATGGCTTCTTCTAAAATCCAATTGTCAGGTAAATTAACCTGTTCCCATGCAATTGATTTGGGGACCACTAGGTTTCCTTTCTGCAAGTCTGTGACAAAGAAAGTGGTGGTTCCTTTGGGGGTGATTAACTTAGTGGTGTCTTCCCTAAGGTTAGGGACTACAGTATTCATAGCTTTGTAATGAATCCTATAAATAAGGATAATGTTCTTAGATCCTGGCAACATGTTATATCCTTGGGTTTGTATATCTAAGGATAGAGCTTGCATAATGTTTGGATCTTCGATTGAGATTGTAAAATTGGGGTAGCACGAAAAATATATCGGGCCATCACAAAGAGATGATTCTACAATCCCTAATAAGGAATCATTGAAGTCTTTGTGTCTTTTGTCTCTGACACAAACTAAGGCTGAAGTGTTTAAGCCTAATCTGGTTGCAGGTTTTAAAGCAACTTGTATCATTCCTATGTGTAGGAATTGATAAGTTTTCTGGTGCTCTTTTAAGAGCTCTTTTGAAAACAGACTCCTAGAACTTAATCCTTCATGAATAGGAGTGGCTTGTTCTACAGTTTTAACTATATAGTCTGACCTATATCTAAAACTATTAGTAGACTTATATATTAATTTTGACGAAATAGGAGGTAGATTCCAATTATTTAATTCATTATCTATATTTGACACTAATAATATTTCTTTATTTTTATTTTTTGATTTTTTGTTTTCCTCGGACTCGAATCTAGCGCTTCTAGAGCTACCAGGTAAGCGAGAGAATAATTTGTCCATAGGTTCTAGATCACTGTCAACGACTTACTCCAAATGCCTAAAACGCTGATCGGCTAAGCGGTGTGGATACGCGACTTGGGGTTTCACTAGAACTTTTGACCAAACTGTTCACTAACTTGGCTCTGATACCAACGAATACTTCGACGCAAGGATCGCTTTTAAATTTTTCTTTTTAAACAGAAAATTAATAATCCTATTATGACAGCTAGACAGACTGCTCCTAATATTATTTCTAAATTGCTTTTATGCACTCTAGACTCTTTATGTGCTTGATTATATTCAAATCTATTTCTATAAACCAGACTCTCAGGATTATACATAAACTATTTCAGTAGTACGTGGCGTTGTGGCTACAGGTTGCTCTACCTTCCACCAATGAAGGGCTCAAGCTGTTAGTAGTTTCCAGCCGATATACTACTTACTTTCTTAGTAGAAGAAGAGTCTTAAAAATTATTATTATTGAGTAAAAAATCTAAAAATCTAATTATAATATTAAACAAATTTAACAGACGCTGATACTCTCTACAATCACAAAATTCATTATGAGTCTCAATATGATAATTATACAGGTCAGTACCGTTTTCTACTAATGCTTGTCTAAACAATTCTATTTCACTTCTATTAGTCAAATCAAGAGTACGTAAATAGAATAAAAG
Organism: Hevea brasiliensis; assembly: GCF_030052815.1. NCBI lineage: Eukaryota > Viridiplantae > Streptophyta > Magnoliopsida > Malpighiales > Euphorbiaceae > Hevea > Hevea brasiliensis. The sequence goes on from NW_026614682.1 coordinate 104,483, forward strand.
ACGATTAATGTATGTGGACATAAATAGTAAACATGAACAGTTTCTGATGTACAGGATCCCTTTAAGGGCAAGTACAGAGCATACTTAAACAGTTATGATGCTTACAGTGCTTCCAATAAAACAAATATTTAAACAGTAATATGAATAGTAATACTTACAGAGTTATTCCAACTAGTAGGTTTAATGGAGGATACAGGGATGCTTGCTGAAGGTGGAGGTGAATAGTATACTTTGTAATCAAACTTACCAGAAGGTTGCCCAAGCAAATCCACTATGTCACAGAATTTAGATTCTGATTCTTTATTTAATTTTTTAGCTTGATCTATTAAAACATCTATTTCACTAGATACTTTGTTTAAAGCAGATCGAATATCGAAGAGAAATTCATAAACTCTTTATTTATAAACACACAAGAACACTTTGAACAAAGCAGTAGCAAAGCGGAGAAAACAAAATGAAAACTTAGAGAGCACTCTATTTTACAACTTATTGCCTAAGTTACATTACGCTTCATAAGCAAGTCGGGAGGCCTTCTTATAGTCTTTAGAAGGAATCTTCAATGTCATGGCATGCATCACTTTTAAGTGGCGGACAAGATAAGGTGGAGTTGGTAGTGGCTTTCTTTAGTCTGGCAAGAATCTTTTGACTTTTATAGTGCATATGGGTCTGTTTGTCATCCCAATATTGTCCTTCCATGTCATTATTTGTCGCTATCGTCCTTTTGTGAGACTTGGAGCACTCGCGGCATCTTTGCTTTTGTGAGGATGCTTTTGAGTGGCTTCTTTGTCTTCTTCTTGTAGTGCATTTGAAAAGTTGTCGGCGCAATTCTTCTTTCGACCTTGATTTGAGTAGGTCTTTGAAAAGATCCGACACTGAAGAGACGATGGACTTGGCGGTGATGGCTTTTAGCGAGTGATTAGTCCTTTGGAGGAATAGATTGAGGGTGGCTCGAAAAGTCACATTTATCCCACCATTTGATTAGGACTCTTACGGTTAACGAGTGCGTGTTCGATGAGAATTCACGAACCTTTTCATCTTTTTCTTGAGATAATATAATCCCATCGACTATCCATGGTATTTTGTAAAGGATAGTAAATAGTAATCTTGAATCCTTTAAGGATTTATTTGAATCGATAAACTGTTCATAAACAGTCAACCTTATTAGGTAAAGAAATGGGATATAATCCCGATTAAAGAACCATTCATAGAACCATGAGGGAAATTCCCATGATTCTTTGTCTAACTGAATCTGTATGAACCAACTAAACTTTTACGCCTATTTTCATAAATTAAGGCAGATCCGAACAATCATGTAATCAAAATAATTAAAGTACACAGGTTTACGAAATTCAACTCTCTTTGTTTAAAGAGTGAATCTCCCCAATCATCGTAGGTAATAACCCTTTTGATGATGAACTTGCTGAAAGCCCACTCATTAGCGGACCTTTCTGTAGGTGAGAAGACCACTGAATCGGTCTCTGCTAAGATAGCTTGATAATAAGTGTAGTCCTTTGGTAAATAAGGATTCATCGTATGATGTTCTGTATAGAAATTTGCCACCTCATAAGGTTTCAAATCCTTGTGTTTCTGTCAATGGGCATAAGGAAAGCGATGGCGATTGGAATGTAGGGGTAATTAACCTCCTTAGCATTATTAGCTCGACACCGATAGCATAAGCGTCGTCTCGAGTTTGTCCATCATTTTAGACGGAGGTGGAGATACCTCGTGAGTCGTTTTGGCCAGTTCACGAGGCTTTTGAACTCATGTCCTGTAAGGAATTCACGTGTCAAGAAATCGGGCAATGAGTTAGTTTCTCCTTTAATAAACTCAATATCAAAATCAAATCTGAGACAAAATAGCACGCCATCTTGCAAAGATCTGTTTAGATGCGATGTTTTTAACATCTTTCAGTAATATTTCTTTTGCACTTTTACAATCAACCCTTATAAGGAATTTCTGATTCAATAAATCAGATTCGAAATTTTGTACACAGAGAACTATGGATAAGATCTATTTTTTAACAGTAGAGTAATTAACTCTAGGTCCTGTCCAAATACCAATGGTAAATCTGACTAGGGTTTCTTTGTCATCTAGTTTTTGTTTTAAGATGCCTCGTGCACGATGTCGGATCGTCGATTTCCACTACATTTAACTCAGATGGATGAGGTATTGCCAGACAGGGAAGGGTCTTAACCCTTTGTTTTATCCGTTTTACAGATAAAGTATGTTCTTTGGTCCATGGGATTGGATTTTTTCTAAGTCTTTGGAATAAAGGCTTTGCATCATGGGCAGTCTTTATAGAAGTGAGACATAGTTTAGGCTTCCTAAAAACCTTTGAAGTGGGTTTTTCTTTTATTTCATCGAGAAATTCTTGGCAAATTCAATGGCTCGATCAATAGGAATAATTGATCCTTGTTTTATATTATGTCCTAAAAATCTAATATTAGTCTGAAAGAGTTTAATCTTTACATTTGAGACTACCAAGCCATTTCTTTTGACAATTTTCATAAACACGTTTAAGTGTTTGAAATGTTGATCAATTGTCCTGGAGAAAATAAGGACATCATCAATGTAAACAATTGAGAATGCTGAATAAGCATTGAATATTTCATTCATAATTTTTGGAATTACGATGGGGCATTTTTAAGCCCAAAGGCATTACGTTCCATTCGTAATGTCCAAATGGCACTGATAAAGCGGTTTATACCTATCTGCTTCAGCTATCTGGATTTGCCAATATCCAGATTTCATATCAAATTTTGAAAAGATTTGGGCCTCAAAGAGTCTATTTAATAGATCTCTTTTATTAGGCAATGGATATCTTATCCATCTAAGGGCCTTATTTAAAGGCTTATAATTGATTACCAATCTAGGTACTCCTCTTTCTAGTTCTGCAGCATTTTCAACATAAAATGCTGGGCAACTCCATGGGCTTTGACTTTTTCTAATTAGCCCTTTTGTCTCGAGGTCAGCAATTTCTTTTTTACAGATCTCCAAATGTCTTGGTCCCATAGCAATGGGCCGGGCTTTTGTAGGTATGTCTGTTTCATTGAAACTGGGCTCATATGGTAGATTAACCACATGACTTTTTCTATCCCAGAAGGCATTAGGGACTTCTGCACAGATGCTATTAGCCATCTCATTTTGGAGTTGTTTTATTTTTTCTTGTATTAAAGGTTCATTAACCTTTTGTTGTATTGTTTTGAAGTCAACTTCTCTTTTAAGAGAATAAATAAATTTTTCTTTATTTTTGATGTTACTTTTAAGCACATCAATTTCCCTTTCAATAGGTAAGGAGATAAATTCAAAGATAATCTCTCTTCCCTCTATATCTGTTGTTATTCCTTTTTCAGTAATTGACTTAATTGGGTATAACATGTGAAGGAATGGGTTTCCTAGGATTACTGGGTGAGATAACCCTTTTACCATTATAAATGGTATTTCAAAACATATTCCTTGATTACAAACTACCGTATCAGATAATTTGTACTTGATGTTCATTTTAGAACTATCCGCTGTATGTAATTCTTCAATTGTTTTAGAGAAGTATTTTGAAGGTACAAGTCCTTCGTCTATACAGCATAAATCTGCGCCTGAGTCTATTAAGGCTATAGTCCTAAATAAGTACTCCTTTTGAACAATGATTGTAATTCTAGCATGCCACTTATGAGTGATTACTCTATCTATTCGATTGACATACTTAAGAATGTTTATTTCTACTGGTTCTTGTTTTTCTTCTTCCTTTTCTGTTGTTTCCACTATTAAGGGAAATTCCTGCTTTGCTTCTAGCAAGATCATTTTTTCTTTTAACAATTGTATTTCGAATTTAATCGAATTTACTTCTTGTCTTAACTCTTTTAGAGTTGGTTCTCTTGTCATTTTAGCTTTTTTCATTCTTTCCATAACTTCTTTAAGTTCATATGGATTTGTTCTTTCTTCTATTTTCTTTTCTAAAGGACTTTTATCCTTAACTAAGTTCAAATACTCTTCCAATTTTTCTCTTTTCTCTTCTTGATCTTCTATCTTATCTATAAGATCTAACATCAAGTTTTGTTCTTTTGTTAAGACACATAAACCATTTAAGGTACAAAGTGCTTTGTAATGGTCACATTTTCCATCACAGATTTTTTCTTGTTCTGGTTCTAACTCAGTAGAAGATTCTTCAGAAGTATAGTCTAATGCATTGACTTCTAAATCTTTTACGAATCGGACTCATTTAAGAGGATTTTAATTAATGAATCTTTAAGATTATCATTAATTTCTAAGGCTTGAATTTGTTGTTTGACTCTACACTTATTAGCGTAATGACCAGTCTTTCCACATTTGTAACAGACTACATTAGTCTCTTTTGTTACTCTTTTCTTCCTTTTAGAAGATGTTCCAGTTTATTTCTAACGGGCTTTTTATACCGTTTTTTCTTGTCGAGGTAAAAGTTTTTGTGTTTTTAAACCTTCTCTTACTCTCTCTCCCAGTTTTTAACTTTGCCTTTATTAGGAAAAGTTCTTGGTGGTAAACCATCTTGTTCACGAAATCACGAGTATTCTTTTACGTGATTCGTTCTTTGTGTAATTGGCGTTGAAGTCTAAGTTCATTGCAGTGCTAATCCTGCAGTGACTACTTCAGAAGCTAATTCACCAAAAGTATATTGATTGTATGGTAAGGTATTGTCATGTTTATCTCTTATTTGTTTTTTGACTCGTTCAGCAAATAACGAGGGCAATCCAGAAAGAAATCTTTCTTTCCAAAAATCATATTGGTTGTCTTCCCTGACAAATATAAGGGAAAAGAAGGTATCTTTGTACCATTTGAAATGAGATAGGTCAGGACACCTAAGGTTTATTAGTTGTTCCTGGGATCTATCTAGGTACATACTCATTCCTCCTACAAAGTGTAATCCTATTGTACACAATAAGGTATACACACGATGCAGGACTTGAGTTTGACACATTCTTTGATTGTTCTGTTTTAACGACATCGAAAATTTGTCTTTTTCCTTCATCGATTGAGGAAAAATCCCACCAACCTTTAAGTTGGCACAGTAAATCCACATGTAATTGCGTTGACTATTTCTGCTCATTGTTTCCTCTTGATTTAGCGGCAAGCGCATACATGGTCATAAAATGGATAGTATTTTTAATCGGTATTGAGATAGTCCATCTATGTTCCATTCTACAATTGAAGTTCCATCAAATTGTATGCGTAGTTATAACTAGTATCTTCAAATTGTAGATTAATGGGTGAAGGCCTAGGATAATAAGGCTTCATTTCATTTGTTGCCCTAGGTTTAGGGTATACTAGTCTATTAACTTCTAGAGGTTGCGGTTCGGTTCTTTAAACATAACTTCTAGAGAGTTAATTCGTTCTTACTGTATTAGAAGAATCTTACGATTCGATTTGATTTCTTCTTCTTGTCCTTGACTTAAAGGAGCAATACTTAAGGCTTTTAACCTCTGTTCTAATTCTTCTTGAATGTTTAAAGATCTGGTTAAGGGTGCTATGGTTTTCTTTTTAGAATCCTTAGCTTCCAATCCTAATTCTGCTAAACTTTTAGTTAGTTCATCAACTATTTCGAGTTCCCTCCTAATTTAATAGGGGTTTTATCATTTCAACGAGTTTAAATAAAACCTTTTTCTCTAAACTTGATTTAGAGGTTTCTCCTTTTACAGTGCTGTATTCTCTTGATTTAAAGGTGCAGTGTGTTTCTACCTGGTCAATTGTTGACCTATGGTGTATAAGCTAAAGTGGCATAATTACCACCTTATCGATCTTGAGAATGGAGAACACTCAAATTCTGATTTTCAGCTACCTTATAAGATATCTCTGTTAATGGTGGATGGGCGCCTCTTAAGGTTTTACCTTTGGGAGTTATGAAATTCCTATGGCGATTCTAGGGTGACTAAGGCTATGATCTTCAAAGTCCAGGAAAGACCTTTTTGAATTTCTAACCTGAATTTCATAAAGTCTTGGAAATTTTTATTTCCACCTTTGTCTGATACCATTTGTATTCTTTTAAGAATTTTTCTTTGTTGATCTTGTTTGAAAGTTATTTGAAACCATTTTTCAAAGCGGGCTTTCTTACATTGTTAGGGCCATAATCCTTTTAGGTTCTTTGGGTCCTAACGCTTTCTTCGTAACCCATATCCTGAAGGAGTTGGGCTTTACGGCCTTTTAAGGCTTCTTTGTTTCTATTGGGCTTGCAATTGTGCTTTATGGGCCATAAATAGGGTGGGCTATTTGTTCTTGATTCTATGGATTCCAATAGAAATTTGAATCTATCTAGGTCTATTCACGATAAGGATGTCCTAGGTCGATAGGTTACGAAACTACAGATCTTCACGAGAATGAGTTTACGGACCTAGTCCTAGCAAAAGATATTGCTACGGTTCCATTATTTGTTTCAATAATGGATTCCACATCTTGATTCTTCCTTTTTAGGAGGAATTGCTTCTTCCAAAATCCATTTATCGGGTAAATTAACTTTGTTCCCATGCTATGGACTTAGGGACCACTAGGTTTCCTTTACGCAAGCCTTATCCTGGATATTCAAACCCATGGATATAACATGTTACCGAGGATCAGAGAACATTATCCTTATTTACAGGATTCATTACAAAGCCATGAATCTGTAGTCCCTAACCTTAGGAAAATACTACGAAACTCATCACCCCAAAAGGAACCACCACTTTCTTTGTCGAAGACGCCTAATACTTAGACGCAAGGATCGCTTTTAATTTTTTCTTTTTAAACAAAAAATTAATATTCCTATGACAGTAGTTAGACAGACAATTCCTATTATTATTTCTAAATTACTTTTAGACACTCTAGACTCTTTATGTGCTTGATTAAATTCAAACCTATTTCTATATACTGGACTAGTAGGATTATACATAAACTATTTCAGTAGTACGTGGCGTTGTAGCTACAGGTCGCTCTACCTTCCAACAGTGAAGGGCTCAAGCTGTTAGTAGTTTCCAGCCGATATACCACTTACTTGCTTAGGAGAAGAAGAGTCTTAAAAATTATTATTACTTAGTAAAAAATCTAAAAATCTAATTATGATATTAAACAAATTTAACAAACGTTGATGCTCTCTACAGTCACACCATTCATTATGAGTTTCGACATGTTCATTAAATAGATTAGTTCCGTTTTCTATTAAAGCTTGTCTAAACAGTTCTACTTCACGTCTATTAGTTAAATCAAGAGTACATAAATAAAATAAAAGACGATTAATATATGTGGACATAAATAGTAAACATGAACAGTTTCTGATGTACAGGATCCCTTTAAGGGCAAGTACAGAGCATACTTAAATAGTAAATATGAACAGTTTCTGATGTACAGGATCCCTTTAAGGGCAAGTACAGAGCATACTTAAATAGTAATGATGCTTACAGTGCTTCCAATAATATAAACAATATTTAAATAGTATGAATAGTAATACTTACAGAGCTGTTCCAACCAGTAGGTTTAATGGAAGATGAAGGAATGCTTGCTGAAGGAGGAGGTGAATAGTAGACTCTATAGTCAAACTTACCAGATGGTTGACCAAGCAGATCCTCAATGTTACGGGATTTAAATTCTAGTTCTTTGTTTAATTCTTTAGCTTGATCTATTAAAACATCTAGTTCTTTTCCTACTTTGTTTAATGAAGATCGAATATCAGAAGTAGAAGAGAAATTCATAAACTCTTTATTGATAAAAACAGTACACACAAGAACACTTTGAACAAAACAGTAGCAAAGCAGAGAAAACAAAATGAAAACTTAGAGAGCACTCTATTTTACAACTTATTGCCTAAGTTACATTCTGCTTGTTAAGCAAGTCGGGAGGCCTTCTTATAGTCTTTAGAAGGAATCTTCTGATGTCATGGCATGCATCACTTTTAAGTGGCAGACAAGATAAGGTGGAGTTGGTAGTGGCTTTCTTTAGTGCTGGCAAGAATCTTTTGACTTTTTATAGTGCATATGGGTCCTGGTGTCATCCCAATATTGTCCTTCCATGTCGATTGTCATTTGTCGCTATCGTCCTTTTGTGAGACTTGGAGCACTCAGTGGCATCTTTTGCTTTTGTGAGGATGCTTTTGAGTGGCTTCTTTGTCTTCTTCTTGTAGTCTTGTTGAAAAGTTGTCGTATGCAATTCTTCTTCGGCCTTGATTTGAGTAGGTCTTTGAAAGATCAGCGGACACGAAGAGGCGATGGACTTGGCGGTGATGGCTTTTTAGCGAGTGATTAGTCCTTTGGAGGAATAGATTGAGGTGGCTCGAAAAAGTCACACTTATCCCACCATTTGATTAGGACTCTTACGGTTAACGAGTGCGTGTTCGATGAGAATTCACTGAACCTTTTCATCTTTTTCTTGAGATAATATAATCCCATCGACTATCCATGGTATTTTGTAAAGGATAGTAAATAGTAATCTTGAATCCTTTAAGGATTTATTTGAATCGATAAACTGTTCATAAACAGTCAACCTTATTAGGTAAAGAAATGGGATATAATCCCGGTTAAAGAACCATTCATAGAACCATGAGGAAATTCCCATGATTCTTTGTCTAACTGAGCTGTATGAACAGCTAAACTTTTTACGCCTATTTTCATAAATTAAGGCACCAGTCCGAACAATCATGTAATCAAAATAATTAAAGTACACAGGTTTTACGAAATTCAACTCTCTTTGTTTAAAGAGTGAATCTCCCCAATCATCGTAGGTAATAACCCTTTTGATGATGAACTTGCTGAAAGCCCACTCATTAGCGGACCTTTATGTAGGTGAGAAGACCACTGAATCGGTCTCTGCTAAGATAGCTTGATAATAAGTGTAGTCCTTTGGTAAATAAGGATTCAGCGTATGATGTTCTGTATAGAAATTTGCCACCTCATAAGGTTTCAAATCCTTGTGTTTCTGTCAATGGGCATAAGGAAAGCGATGGCGATTGGAATGTAGGGTAATTAACCTCCTTAGCATTATTAGCTTCGACAACGATAGCATAAGCGTCGTCTCGAGTTTGTCCATCATTTTAGACGGAGGTGGAGATACCTCGTGAGTCGTTTTGGCCAGATTCTTGAGGCTTTTGAACTCATGTCTGTAAGGAATTCACGTGTCAAGAAATCGGGCAATGAGTTAGTTTCTCCTTTAATAAACTCAATATCAAAATCAAATCTGAGACAAAATAGCACGCCATTTTGCAAATATCTGTTTAGATGCGATGTTTTTAACATCTTTCAGTAATATTTCTTTTGCACTTTTACAATCAACCCTTATAAGGAATTTCTGATTCAATAAATCAGATTCGAACTTTTGTACACAGAGAACTATGGATAAGATCTCTTTTTTAACCGTAGAGTAATTAACTCTAGGTCTGTCCAAATACCATCAGTAAATCGACTAGGGTTTCTTTGTCATCTAGTTTTGTTTTAAGATGCCTCCGTGCAGATGTCGGATCGTCGATTTCCACTACCTTTAAGGCAGATGGATGAGGTATTGCCAGACAGGGAAGGGTCTTAACCCTTTGTTTTATCCGTTTAACAGATAAAGTATGTTCTTTGGTCCATGGGCTTGGATTTTTTCTAAGTCTTTGGAATAAAGGCTTTGCATCATGGGCCAGGTCTTTATAGAAGTCTGAGACATAGTTTAGGCTTCCTAAAAACCTTTGAAGCTGGGTTTTTTCTTTTATTTCATCAGGAAATTTACTGGCAAATTCAATGGCTCGATCAATAGGAATAATTGATCCTTGTTTTATATTATGTCCTAAAAATCTAATATTAGCCTGAAAGAGTTTAATCTTTCTGGCTGAGACTACCCAGCCATTTCTTTTGACAATTTTCATAAACACGATTAAGTGTTTGAAATGTTGATCAATTGTCCTGGAGAAAATAAGGACATCATCAATGTAAACAATTGAGAATCTTTGAATAAGCATTGAATATTTCATTCATAATTTTTGGAATTCGATGGGGCATTTTTAAGCCCAAAAGGCATTACGTTCCATTCGTAATGTCCAAATGGCACGATAAAGCGGTTTATACCTATCTGCTTGACTATATCTGGATTTGCCAATATCCAGATTTCATATCGAATTTTGAAAAGATTTGGGCCTCAAAGAGTCTATTTAATAGATCTCTTTTATTAGGCAATGGATATCTTATCCATCTAAGGGCCTTATTTAAAGGCTTATAATTGATTACCAATCTAGGTACTCCTCTTTCTAGTTCTGCGGCATTTTCAACATAAAATGCTGGGCAACTCCATGGGCTTTGACTTTTTCTAATTAGCCCTTTTGTCTCGAGGTCAGCAATTTCTTTTTTACAGATCTCCAAATGTCTTGGTCCCATAGCAATGGGCCGGGCTTTTGTAGGTATGTCTGTTTCATTGAAACTGGGCTCATATGGTAGATTAACCACATGACTTTTTCTATCCCAGAAGGCATTAGGGACTTCTGCACAGATGCTATTAGCCATCTCATTTTGGAGTTGTTTTATTTTTTCTTGTATTAAAGGTTCATTAACCTTTTGTTGTATTGTTTTGTAATCAACTTCTCTTTTAAGAGAATAAATAAATTTTTCTTTATTTTTGATGTTACTTTTAAGCACATCAATTTCCCTTTCAATGGGTAAGGAGATAAATTCAAAGATAATCTCTCTTCCCTCTATTTCTGTTGTTATTCCCTTTTCAGTAATTGACTTAATTGGGTATAACATGTGAAGGAATGGGTTTCCTAGGATTACTGGGTGAGATAACCCTTTTACCATTATAAATGGTATTTCAAAACATATCCCTTGATTACAAACTACCGTATCAGATAATTTGTACTTGATGTTCATTTTAGAACTATCCGCTGTATGTAATTCTTCAATTGTTTTAGAGAAGTATTTTGAAGGTACAAGTCCTTCGTCTATACAGCATAAATCTGCTCCTGAGTCTATTAAGGCTATAGTACTAAATAAGTACTCCTTTTGAACAATGATTGTGACTTTAGTATGCCACTTATGAGTGATTACTCTATCTATACGATTGACATACTGAAGACTATTTATTTCTACTGGTTCCTGTTTTTCTTCTTCCTTTTCTATTGTTTCCACTATTAAGGGAAATTCTTGTTTTTCTTCTAATAAGACTATTTTTTCTTTCAAAAATTGTATTTCGAATTTAATCGAATTTACTTCTTGTCTTAACTCTTTTAGAGTTGGTTCTCTTGTCATTTTAGCTTTTTTCATTCTTTCCATAACTTCTTTAAGTTCATATGGATTTGTTCTTTCTTCTATCTTCTTTTCTAAAGGACTTTTATCCTTAACTAAGTTCAAATACTCTTCCAATTTTTCTCTTTTCTCTTCTTGATCTTCTATCTTATCTATAAGATCTAACATCAAGTTTTGTTCTTTTGTTAAGACACATAAACCATTTAAGGTACAAAGTGCTTTGTAATGGTCACATTTTCCATCATGATTTTTCTTGTTACGTTCTAACTCGGTAGAAGATTCTTGAAGTATAGTCTAATGCATTGACTTCTAAATCTTTTACGAATCAGACTCATTTAAGAGGATTTTAATTAATGAATCTTTAAGATTATCATTAATTTCTAAGGCTTGAATTTGTTGTTTGACTCTACACTTATTAGCGTAATGACCAGTTTTTCCACATTTGTAGCAGACTACATTAGTCTCTTTTGTTACTCTTTTCTTCCTTTTAGGAGATGTTCCATATTTATTTCTAACAGGCTTTTTATACCGTTTTTCTTGTCGAGGGTAAAAGTTTTTGTGTTTTTTAAACCTTCTCTTACTCTCTCTCCCCGGTTTTTAACTTTGCCTTTATTAGGAAAAGTTCTTGGTGATAAACCATCATTCCACAGAAATCACCGAGTATTCTTTTACCCGTGATTCGCTCTTTGTGTAATTGGCGTTGAAGTCTAAGTTCATTGCAGAGTGTTAATCCTGCAGTAACTACTTCAGATGCTAATTCACCAAAAGTATATTGATTGTATGGCAAGGTATTGTCATGTTTGTCTCTTATTTGTTTTTTGACTCGTTCAGCAAATAACGAGGGCAATCCAGAAAGAAATTTTTCTTTCCGAAATCATATTGATTGTCTTCACGACAAATATAAGGAAAAGAAGGTATCTTTATACCATTTGAAATGAGATAGGTCGGGACACCTAAGGTTTATTAGTTGTTCTGGGATCTATCTAGGTACATACTCATTCCTCCTACAAAGTGTAATCCTATTGTACACAATAAGGTATACACACGATGCAGGACTTGAGTTTGACACATTCTTGATTGTTCTGTTTTATGACATCGAAAATTTGTCTTTTCCTTCATCGATTAAGGAAAAATCCCACCAACCTTTAAGTTGGCCTGTAAATCCACATGTAATTGCGTTGACTATTTGCTGCTCATTGTTTCCTCTTGATTTAGCGGCAAGCGCATACATGGTCATAAAATGGATAGTATTTTTAATCGGTATTCAGATAGTCCATCTATGTTCCATTCTACAATTGAAGTTCCATCAAATTGTATGCGTAGTTATAACTAGTATCTTCAAATTGTAGATTAATGGGTGAAGGCCTAGGATAATAAGGCTTCATTTATTTGTTGCCCTAGGTTTAGGGTATACTAGTCTATTAACTTCTAGAGGTTGCGGTTGAGTTCTTTAAACATAACTTCTAGAGAGTTAATTCGTTCTTACGTATTAGAAGAATCTTACGATTCGATTTGATTTCTTCTTCTTGTCCTTGACTTAAAGGAGCAATACTTAAGGCTTTTAACCTCTGTTCTAATTCTTCTTGAATGTTTAAAGATGCAGTTAAAGGGTGCTATGGTTTTCTTTTTAGAATCCTTAGCTTCCAATCCTAATTCGCTAACCTTTTAGTTAGTTCATCGACTATTTCGAGTTCCTCCTAATTTAATAGGGGTTTTATCTGTTTCAACAGGTTTAAATAAAACCTTTTCTCTAAACTTGATTTAGAGGTTTCTCCCTTTTAAGTCTGTATTCTCTTGATTTAAAGGTGCAGAGTGTGTTTCTACCCTGGTCAATTGTTGACCTATGGTGTATAAGCTAAAGTGGCATAATTACCACCTTATCGATCTTGAGAATGGAGAACACTCAAATTCTGATTTTCAGCTACCTTATAAGATATCTCTGTTAATGGTGGATGGACGCCTCTTAAGGTTTTACCTTTGGGAGTTATGAAATTCTGTGGCGATTCTAGGGTGACTAGGAACTGCGATCTTCAAAGTCCAGGAAAGACCTTTTTGAATTTCTAACTGAATTTCATAAAGTCTTGGAAATTTTTATTTCCACCTTTGTCTGATACCATTTGTATTCTTTTAAGAATTTTCTTTGTTGATCTTGTTTGAAAGTTATTTGAAACCATTTTTCAAAGCGGGCTTTCTTACATTGTTAGGGCCATAATCCTTTTAGGTTCTTTGGGTCCTAACGCTTTCTTCGTAACCCATATCTGAAGGAGTTGGGCTTTACGGCCTTTTAAGGCTTCTTGTTTCTATTGGGCTTGCAATGTGCTTTACGGGCCATAAATAGGCTGGGCTATTTGTTCTTCAGTTCTATGGATTCCAATAGAACTGAATCTATCTAGGTCTATTCCTGATAAGGATGATCTCGGTCTTATAGGTTCTGAAACTACCGATCTTCCTGAGAATGAGTTTCTGGACCTAGTCCTAGCAAAAGATATTGCTACAGTTCCATTATTCGTTTCAATAATGGATTCCACATCTTCAGATTCTTCCTTTTTAGGAGGAATTGCTTCTTCCAAAATCCAGCTATCGTGTAAATTAACTTTGTTCCCATGCTATGGACTTAGGGACCACTAGGTTTCCTTTCTGCAAGCCTTATCCCTGGATATTCAAACCCATGGATATAACATGTTACCAGGATCCGAGAACATTATCCTTATTTACAGGATTCATTACAAAGCCATGAATACTGTAGTCCCTAACCTTAGGGAAAATACTACGAAACTCATCACCCCAAAAGGAACCACCACTTTCTTTGTCGAAGACGCCTAATACTTAGACGCAAGGATCGCTTTTAATTTTTTCTTTTTAAGCAGAAAATTAATAACCCTATTATGACAGCTAGACAGACAACACCTACTATTATTTCTAAATTACTTTTAGACACTCTAGACTCTTTATGTGCTTGATTATATTCGAACCTATTCCTATATACTGGACTCTCAGAGTTATACATAAACTATTTCAGTAGTACGTGGCGTTGTAGCTACAATTCGCTCTACCTTCCAACAGTGAAGGGCTCAAGCTGTTAGTAGTTTCCAGCCGATATACCACTTACTTTCTTAGGAGAAGAAGAGTCTTAAAAATTATTATTACTAAGTAAAAAATCTAAAAATCTAATTATAATATTAAACAAATTTAACAAACGTTGATGCTCTCTACAGTCACACCATTCATTATGAGTTTCGACATGTTCATTAAATAGATTAGTTCCGTTTTCTATTAAAGCTTGTCTAAACAGTTCTACTTCACGTCTATTAGTTAAATCAAGAGTACATAAATAAAATAAAAGACGATTAATATATGTGGACATAAATAGTAAACATGAACAGTTTCTGATGTACAGGATCCCTTTAAGGGCAAGTACAGAGCATACTTAAATAGTAAATATGAACAGTTTCTGATGTACAGGATCCCTTTAAGGGCAAGTACAGAGCATACTTAAATAGTAATGATGCTTACAGTGCTTCCAATAATATAAACAATATTTAAATAGTATGAATAGTAATACTTACAATTTGTTCCAACCGATAGGTTTAATGGAAGATGAAGGAATGCTTTGAAGGAGGAGGTGAATAGTAGACTCTATAGTCAAACTTACGGATGGTTGACCAGCGGATCCTCAATGTTACGGGATTTAAATTCTAGTTCTTTGTTTAATTCTTTAGCTTGATCTATTAAAACATCTAGTTCTTTTCCTACTTTATCTAATGAAGATCGAATATCAGAAGTGAAAGAGAAATTCATAAACTCTTTATTGATAAAAACAGTACACACAAGAACACTTTGAACAAAGCAGTAGCAAAGCGGAGAAAACAAAATGAAAACTTAGAGAGCACTCTATTTTACAACTTATTGCCTAAGTTACATTACGCTTGTTAAGCAAGTCGGAGGCCTTCTTATAGTCTTTAGAAGGAATCTTCGATGTCATGGCATGCATCACTTTTAAGTGGCGGACAAGATAAGGTGGAGTTGGTAGTGGCTTTCTTTAGTCTTGCAAGAATCTTTTGACTTTTTATAGTGCATATGGGTCTGGTGTCATCCCAATATTGTCCTTCCATGTCGATTGTCATTTGTCGCTATCGTCCTTTTGTGAGACTTGGAGCACTCAGTGGCATCTTTTGCTTTTGTGAGGATGCTTTTGAGTGGCTTCTTTGTCTTCTTCTTGTAGTCTGTTGAAAAGTTGTCGGCGCAATTCTTCTTCGACCTTGATTTGAGTAGGTCTTTGAAAGATCCGATGGACTGAAGAGGCGATGGACTTGGCGGTGATGGCTTTTTAGCGAGTGATTAGTCCTTTGGAGGAATAGATTGAGGTGGCTCGAAAAAGTCACACTTATCCCACCATTTGATTAGGACTCTTACGGTTAACGAGTGCGTGTTCGATGAGAATTCACCGAACCTTTTCATCTTTTTCTTGAGATAATATAATCCCATCGACTATCCATGGTATTTTGTAAAGGATAGTAAATAGTAATCTTGAATCCTTTAAGGATTTATTTGAATCGATAACTGTTCATAAACAGTCCAACCTTATTAGGTAAAGAAATGGGATATAATCCCCGGTTAAAGAACCATTCATAGAACCATGAGGGAAATTCCCATGATTCTTTGTCTAACTGAATCTGTATGAACCAGCTAAACTTTTACGCCTATTTTCATAAATTAAGGCACCGATCCGAACAATCATGTAATCAAAATAATTAAAGTACACAGGTTTACGAAATTCAACTCTCTTTGTTTAAAGAGTGAATCTCCCCAATCATCGTAGGTAATAACCCTTTTGATGATGAACTTGCTGAAAGCCCACTCATTAGCGGACCTTTACGTAGGTGAGAAGACCATCGAATCGGTCTCTGCTAAGATAGCTTGATAATAAGTGTAGTCCTTTGGTAAATAAGGATTCATCGTATGATGTTCTGTATAGAAATTTGCCACCTCATAAGGTTTCAAATCCTTGTGTTTCTGTCAATGGGCATAAGGAAAGCGATGGCGATTGGAATGTAGGGGTAATTAACCTCCTTAGCATTATTAGCTTCGACACTGATAGCATAAGCGTCGTCTCTGAGTTTGTCCATCATTTTAGACGGAGGTGGAGATACCTCGTGAGTCCGTTTTGACGGAGTTACTGAGGCTTTTGAACTCATGTCCTGTAAGGAATTCACGTGTCAAGAAATCAGGCAATGAGTTAGTTTCTCCTTTAATAAACTCAATATCAAAATCAAATCTGAGACAAAATAGCCAGCCATCTTGCAAATATCTGTTTAGATGCGATGTTTTTAACATCTTTCAGTAATATTTCTTTTGCACTTTTACAATCAACCCTTATAAGGAATTTCTGATTCAATAAATCAGATTCGAACTTTTGTACACAGAGAACTATGGATAAGATCTCTTTTTTAACCGTAGAGTAATTAACTCTAGGTCCTGTCCAAATACCACTGGTAAATCTGACTAGGGTTTCTTTGTCATCTAGTTTTTGTTTTAAGATGCCTCCGTACCCGATGTCAGATGCGTCAGTTTCCACTACCTTTAAGGCAGATGGATGAGGTATTGCCAGACAGGGAAGGGTCTTAACCCTTTGTTTTATCCGTTTAACAGATAAAGTATGTTCTTTGGTCCATGGGCTTGGATTTTTTCTAAGTCTTTGGAATAAAGGCTTTGCATCATGGGCCAGGTCTTTATAGAAGTCTGAGACATAGTTTAGGCTTCCTAAAAACCTTTGAAGCTGGGTTTTTTCTTTTATTTCATCAGGAAATTTACTGGCAAATTCAATGGCTCGATCAATAGGAATAATTGATCCTTGTTTTATATTATGTCCTAAAAATCTAATATTAGCCTGAAAGAGTTTAATCTTTCTGGCTGAGACTACCAAGCCATTTCTTTTGACAATTTTCATAAACACGTTTAAGTGTTTGAAATGTTGATCAATTGTCCTGGAGAAAATAAGGACATCATCAATGTAAACAATTGAGAATCTTTGAATAAGCATTGAATATTTCATTCATAATTTTTGGAATTACGATGGGGCATTTGTAAGCCCAAAAGGCATTACGTTCCAGTCGTAATGTCCAAATGGCATGATAAAGCGGTTTATACCTATTCGCTTGGTATCTGGATTTGCCAATATCGATTTCATATCAATTTTGAAAAGATTTGGGCCTCAAAGAGTCTATTTAATAGATCTCTTTTATTAGGCAATGGATATCTTATCCATCTA
The DNA here is from genome assembly GCF_030052815.1 of Hevea brasiliensis. NCBI lineage: Eukaryota > Viridiplantae > Streptophyta > Magnoliopsida > Malpighiales > Euphorbiaceae > Hevea > Hevea brasiliensis. The sequence continues at coordinate 121,949 of NW_026614682.1, forward strand.
AGGGCCTTATTTAAAGGCTTATAATTGATTACCAATCTAGGTACTCCTCTTTCTAGTTCTGCGGCATTTTCAACATAAAATCTTTGGGCAACTCCATGGGCTTTGACTTTTCTAATTAGCCCTTTTGTCTCGAGGTCGACAATTTCTTTTTGAGATCTCCAAATGTCTTGGTCCCATAGCAATGGGCCGGGCTTTTGTAGGTATGTCTGTTTCATTGAAACTGGGCTCATATGGTAGATTAACCACATGACTTTTTCTATCCCAGAAGGCATTAGGGACTTCTGCACAGATGCTATTAGCCATCTCATTTTGGAGTTGTTTTATTTTTTCTTGTATTAAAGGTTCATTAACCTTTTGTTGTATTGTTTTGTAATCAACTTCTCTTTTAAGAGAATAAATAAATTTTTCTTTATTTTTGATGTTACTTTTAAGCACATCAATTTCCCTTTCAATGGGTAAGGAGATAAATTCAAAGATAATCTCTCTTCCCTCTATTTCTGTTGTTATTCCCTTTTCAGTAATTGACTTAATTGGGTATAACATGTGAAGGAATGGGTTTCCTAGGATTACTGGGTGAGATAACCCTTTTACCATTATAAATGGTATTTCAAAACATATCCCTTGATTACAAACTACCGTATCAGATAATTTGTACTTGATGTTCATTTTAGAACTATCCGCTGTATGTAATTCTTCAATTGTTTTAGAGAAGTATTTTGAAGGTACAAGTCCTTCGTCTATACAGCATAAATCTGCTCCTGAGTCTATTAAGGCTATAGTACTAAATAAGTACTCCTTTTGAACAATGATTGTGACTTTAGTATGCCACTTATGAGTGATTACTCTATCTATACGATTGACATACTGAAGACTATTTATTTCTACTGGTTCTGTTTTCTTCTTCCTTTTCTATTGTTTCCACTATTAAGGGAAATTCTTGTTTTGCTTCTAATAAGACTATTTTTTCTTTCAAAAATTGTATTTCGAATTTAATCGAATTTACTTCTTGTCTTAACTCTTTTAGAGTTGGTTCTCTTGTCATTTTAGCTTTTTTCATTCTTTCCATAACTTCTTTAAGTTCATATGGATTTGTTCTTTCTTCTATCTTCTTTTCTAAAGGACTTTTATCCTTAACTAAGTTCAAATACTCTTCCAATTTTTCTCTTTTCTCTTCTTGATCTTCTATCTTATCTATAAGATCTAACATCAAGTTTTGTTCTTTTGTTAAGACACATAAACCATTTAAGGTACAAAGTGCTTTGTAATGGTCACATTTTCCATCACATGATTTTTCTTGTTCGTTCTAACTCAAGAGAAGATTCTTGAAGTATAGTCTAATGCATTGACTTCTAAATCTTTTTAGAATCGGACTCATTTAAGAGGATTTTAATTAATGAATCTTTAAGATTATCATTAATTTCTAAGGCTTGAATTTGTTGTTTGACTCTACACTTATTAGCGTAATGACCAGTCTTTCCACATTTGTAATGCACTACATTAGTCTCTTTTGTTACTCTTTTCTTCCTTTTAGAAGATGTTCAGTTTATTTCTAACGTGCTTTTATACCGCTTTTTCTTGTCGAGGGTAAAAGTTTTTGTGTTTTTAAACCTTCTCTTACTCTCTCTCCCAGTTTTTAACTTTGCCTTTATTAGGAAAAGTTCTTGGTGGTAAACCATACTGTTCACAGAAATCACCGAGTATTCTTTTACCCGTGATTCGTTCTTTGTGTAATTGGCGTTGAAGTCTAAGTTCATTGCAGAGTGCTAATCCTGCAGTGACTACTTCAGAAGCTAATTCACCAAAAGTATATTGATTGTATGGTAAGGTATTGTCATGTTTATCTCTTATTTGTTTTTTGACTCGTTCAGCAAATAACGAGGGCAATCCAGAAAGAAATTTTTCTTTCCAGAAATCATATTGATTGTCTTCCCTGACAAATATAAGGGAAAAGAAGGTATCTTTATACCATTTGAAATGAGATAGGTCAGGACACCTAAGGTTTATTAGTTGTTCCTGGGATCTATCTAGGTACATACTCATTCCTCCTACAAAGTGTAATCCTATTGTACACAATAAGGTATACACACGATGCAGGACTTGAGTTTGACCATTCTTTGATTGTTCTGTTTTAACAGCATCGAAAATTTGTCTTTTTCCTTCATCAGTTAAGGAAAAATCCCACCAACCTTTAAGTTGGCCTGTAAATCCACATGTAATTGCGTTGACTATTTGCTGCTCATTGTTTCCTCTTGATTTAGCGGCAAACGCATACATGGTCATAAAATGGATAGTATTTTTAATCTGGTATTCAGATAGTCCATCTATGTTCCATTCTACAATTGAAGTTCCATCAAATTGTACGTAGTTATAACTAGTATCTTCAAATTGTAGATTAATGGGTGAAGGCCTAGGATAATAAGGCTTCATTTCGATCATGTTGCCCTAGGTTTAGGGTATACTAGTCTATTAACTTCTAGAGGTTGCGGTTCGTGTTCTTTAAACATAACTTCTAGAGAGTTAATTCGTTCTTCCGTATTAGAAGAATCTTCGATTCGATTCGATTTCTTCGTCTTGTCCTTGAATTAAAGGAGCAATTCTTAATGCTTTTATCCTATGTTCTTTTTCTTCTTGAATGTTTAATGATCTGGTTAAGTGTGCTATGGTTTTCTTTTTAGAATCCTTAGCTTCCAATCCTTATTCTGCTAACCTTTTAGTTAGTTCATCGACTATTTCGAGTTCCCTCCTAATTTAATAGGGGTTTTATCTGTTTCAACAGTTTAAATAAAACCTTTTTCTCTAAACTTGATTTAGAGGTTTCTCCCTTTTCTGTCTGTATTCTCTTGATTTAAAGGTCCGAGTCAGTGTTTCTACCTGGTCAATTGTTGACCTATGGTGTATAAGCTAAAGTGGCATAATTACCCCCTTATCGATCTTGAGAATGGAGAACACTCAAATTCCTGATTTTCACTACCTTATAAGATATCTCTGTTAATGGTGGATGGACGCCTCTTAAGGTTTTACCTTTGGGAGTTATGAAATTCCTGTGGCGATTCTAGGGTGACTAGGAACTGATCTTCAAAGTCCAGGAAAGACCTTTTTGAATTTCTAACCTGAATTTCATAAAGTCTTGGAAATTTTTATTTCCACCTTTGTCTGATACCATTTGTATTCTTTTAAGAATTTTCTTTGTTGATCTTGTTTGAAAGTTATTTGAAACCATTTTTCAAACGGGCTTTCTTACATTGTTAGGGCCATAATCCTTTTAGGTTGCCGGGTCCTAACGCTTTCTTCGTAACCCATATCCAAGGAGTTGGGCTTTACGCCTTTTAAGGCTTCATCGTTTCTATTGGGCTTGCAATCGTGCTTTACGGGCCATAAATAGGTCGGGCTATTTGTTCTTCGATTCTATGGATTCCAATAGAAATTTGAATCTATCTAGGGGTCTATTCCTGATAAGGATGTCCTAGGTCTGATAGGTTCTGAAACTACAGATCTTCCTGAGAATGAGTTTCTGGACCTAGTCCTAGCAAAAGATATTGCTACGGTTCCATTATTTGTTTCAATAATGGATTCCACATCTTCAGATTCTTCCTTTTTAGGAGGAATTGCTTCTTCCAAAATCCAGCTATCAGGTAAATTAACCTGTTCCCATGCTATGGACTTAGGGACCACTAGGTTTCCTTTCTGCAAGCCTTATCCCTGGATATTCAAACCCATGGATATAACATGTTACCAGGATCCGAGAACATTATCCTTATTTACAGGATTCATTACAAAGCCATGAATACTGTAGTCCCTAACCTTAGGGAAAATACTACGAAACTCATCACCCCAAAAGGAACCACCACTTTCTTTGTCGAAGACGCCTAATACTTAGACGCAAGGATCGCTTTTAATTTTTTCTTTTTAAGCAGAAAATTAATAACCCTATTATGACAGCTAGACAGACAACACCTACTATTATTTCTAAATTACTTTTAGACACTCTAGACTCTTTATGTGCTTGATTATATTCGAACCTATTCCTATATACTGGACTCTCAGAGTTATACATAAACTATTTCAGTAGTACGTGGCGTTGTAGCTACAATTCGCTCTACCTTCCAACAGTGAAGGGCTCAAGCTGTTAGTAGTTTCCAGCCGATATACCACTTACTTTCTTAGGAGAAGAAGAGTCTTAAAAATTATTATTACTAAGTAAAAAATCTAAAAATCTAATTATAATATTAAACAAATTTAACAAACGTTGATGCTCTCTACAGTCACACCATTCATTATGAGTTTCGACATGTTCATTAAATAGATTAGTTCCGTTTTCTATTAAAGCTTGTCTAAACAGTTCTACTTCACGTCTATTAGTTAAATCAAGAGTACATAAATAAAATAAAAGACGATTAATATATGTGGACATAAATAGTAAACATGAACAGTTTCTGATGTACAGGATCCCTTTAAGGGCAAGTACAGAGCATACTTAAATAGTAAATATGAACAGTTTCTGATGTACAGGATCCCTTTAAGGGCAAGTACAGAGCATACTTAAATAGTAATGATGCTTACAGTGCTTCCAATAATATAAACAATATTTAAATAGTATGAATAGTAATACTTACAGAGCTGTTCCAACCAGTAGGTTTAATGGAAGATGAAGGAATGCTTGCTGAAGGAGGAGGTGAATAGTAGACTCTATAGTCAAACTTACCAGATGGTTGACCAAGCAGATCCTCAATGTTACGGGATTTAAATTCTAGTTCTTTGTTTAATTCTTTAGCTTGATCTATTAAAACATCTAGTTCTTTTCCTACTTTGTTTAATGAAGATCGAATATCAGAAGTAGAAGAGAAATTCATAAACTCTTTATTGATAAAAACAGTACACACAAGAACACTTTGAACAAAACAGTAGCAAAGCAGAGAAAACAAAATGAAAACTTAGAGAGCACTCTATTTTACAACTTATTGCCTAAGTTACATTCTGCTTGTTAAGCAAGTCGGGAGGCCTTCTTATAGTCTTTAGAAGGAATCTTCTGATGTCATGGCATGCATCACTTTTAAGTGGCAGACAAGATAAGGTGGAGTTGGTAGTGGCTTTCTTTAGTGCTGGCAAGAATCTTTTGACTTTTTATAGTGCATATGGGTCCTGGCTGTCATCCCAATATTGTCCTTCCATGTCAGTGTCGCTGTCGCTATCGTCCTTTTTGTGAGACTTGGAGCACTCAGCGGCATCTTTTGCTTTTGACGAGGATGCTTTTGAGCTGGCTTCTTTGTCTTCTTCTTGTAGTGCGCTGAAAAGTTGTCGGCGCAATTCTTCTTTCGGCACTGATTTGAGTAGGTCTTTGAAAAGATCCGGACACTGAAGAGACGATGGACTTGGCAGGTGATGGCTTTTAGCCAGAGTGATTAGTCCTTTGGAGGAATAGATTGAGGGTGGCTCGAAAAGTCACACTTATCCCACCATTTGATTAGGACTCTTCCGGTTAACCAGTGCGTGTTCAAGAGAGAATTCACCGAACCTTTTCATCTTTTTCTTGAGATAATATAATCCCATCGACTATCCATGGTATTTTGTAAAGGATAGTAAATAGTAATCTTGAATCCTTTAAGGATTTATTTGAATCGATAAACTGCTCATAAACAATCAACCTTATTAGGTAAAGAAATGGGATATAATCCCGCTTAAAGAACCATTCATAGAACCATGAGGGAAATTCCCATGATTCTTTGTCTAACTGAACAGTATGAACCAGCTAAACTTTTTCGCCTATTTTCATAAATTAAGGCACCATCCGTGCAATCATGTAATCAAAATAATTAAAGTACACTGGTTTACCAAATTCAACTCTCTTTGTTTAAAGAGTTTATCTCGCCATTCATCGTAGGTAATAACCCTTTTGATGATGAACTTGCTGAAAGCCCACTCATTAGCGGACCTTTCTGTAGGTGTGAAGAGCTCTGAATCGGTCTCTGCTAAGATAGCTTGATAATAAGTGTAGTCCTTTGGTAAATAAGGATTCACTGTATGATGTTCTGTATAGAAATTTGCCACCTCATAAGGTTTCAAATCCTTGTGTTTCTGTCAATGGGCATAAGGAAACAAGAATCGATTGGAATGTAGGGTAATTAACCTCCTTAGCATTATTAGCTTCGACACCGATAGCATAAGCGTCGTCTCGAGTTTGTCCATCATTTTAGACGGAGGTGGAGATACCTCGTGAGTCCGCTTTGACGGAGTTATCGAGGCTTTTGAACTCATGTCCTGTAAGGAATTCACGTGTCAAGAAATCGTGCAATGAGTTAGTTTCTCCTTTAATAAACTCAATATCAAAATCAAATACAAACAAAATAGCCCGCCATCTTGCAAATATCTGCTTAGATGCGATGTTTTTAACATCTTTCAAGAATATTTCTTTTGCACTTTTACAATCAACCCTTATAAGGAATTTCGATTCAATAAATCGATTCGAACTTTTGTACACAGAGAACTATGGATAAGATCTCTTTTTTAACCGTAGAGTAATTAACTCTAGGTCCTGTCCAAATACCACTGGTAAATCTGACTAGGGTTTCTTTGTCATCTAGTTTTTGTTTTAAGATGCCTCGTGCCGATGTCGATATCGTCGGCTTCCACTACCTTTAAGGCGTATGGATGAGGTATTGCTGCACGTGGAAGGGTCTTAACCCTTTGTTTTATCCGCTTAATGAGATAAAGTATGTTCTTTGGTCCATGGGCTTGGATTTTTCTAAGTCTTTGGAATAAAGGCTTTGCATCATGGGCAGTCTTTATAGAAGTCCGAGACATAGTTTAGGCTTCCTAAAAACCTTTGAAGTCGGGTTTTTCTTTTATTTCATCAGAAATTTCTTCGCAAATTCAATGGCTCGATCAATAGGAATAATTGATCCTTGTTTTATATTATGTCCTAAAAATCTAATATTAGCCTGAAAGAGTTTAATCTTTCTGGCTGAGACTACCAAGCCATTTCTTTTGACAATTTTCATAAACACGTTTAAGTGTTTGAAATGTTGATCAATTGTCCTGGAGAAAATAAGGACATCATCAATGTAAACAATTGAGAATGCTGAATAAGCATTGAATATTTCATTCATAATTTTTTGGAATTCTGATGGGGCATTTTTAAGCCCAAAAGGCATTACGTTCCATTCGTAATGTCCAAATGGCACAGTAAAGGCAGTTTTATACCTATCTGCTTTATCTGGATTTGCCAATATCCAGATTTCATATCGAATTTTGAAAAGATTTGGGCCTCAAAGAGTCTATTTAATAGATCTCTTTTATTAGGCAATGGATATCTTATCCATCTAAGGGCCTTATTTAAAGGCTTATAATTGATTACCAATCTAGGTACTCCTCTTTCTAGTTCTGCGGCATTTTCAACATAAAATGCTGGGCAACTCCATGGGCTTTGACTTTTTCTAATTAGCCCTTTTGTCTCGAGGTCAGCAATTTCTTTTTTACAGATCTCCAAATGTCTTGGTCCCATAGCAATGGGCCGGGCTTTTGTAGGTATGTCTGTTTCATTGAAACTGGGCTCATATGGTAGATTAACCACATGACTTTTTCTATCCCAGAAGGCATTAGGGACTTCTGCACAGATGCTATTAGCCATCTCATTTTGGAGTTGTTTTATTTTTTCTTGTATTAAAGGTTCATTAACCTTTTGTTGTATTGTTTTGTAATCAACTTCTCTTTTAAGAGAATAAATAAATTTTTCTTTATTTTTGATGTTACTTTTAAGCACATCAATTTCCCTTTCAATGGGTAAGGAGATAAATTCAAAGATAATCTCTCTTCCCTCTATTTCTGTTGTTATTCCCTTTTCAGTAATTGACTTAATTGGGTATAACATGTGAAGGAATGGGTTTCCTAGGATTACTGGGTGAGATAACCCTTTTACCATTATAAATGGTATTTCAAAACATATCCCTTGATTACAAACTACCGTATCAGATAATTTGTACTTGATGTTCATTTTAGAACTATCCGCTGTATGTAATTCTTCAATTGTTTTAGAGAAGTATTTTGAAGGTACAAGTCCTTCGTCTATACAGCATAAATCTGCTCCTGAGTCTATTAAGGCTATAGTACTAAATAAGTACTCCTTTTGAACAATGATTGTGACTTTAGTATGCCACTTATGAGTGATTACTCTATCTATACGATTGACATACTGAAGACTATTTATTTCTACTGGTTCCTGTTTTTCTTCTTCCTTTTCTATTGTTTCCACTATTAAGGGAAATTCTTGTTTTTCTTCTAATAAGACTATTTTTTCTTTCAAAAATTGTATTTCGAATTTAATCGAATTTACTTCTTGTCTTAACTCTTTTAGAGTTGGTTCTCTTGTCATTTTAGCTTTTTTCATTCTTTCCATAACTTCTTTAAGTTCATATGGATTTGTTCTTTCTTCTATCTTCTTTTCTAAAGGACTTTTATCCTTAACTAAGTTCAAATACTCTTCCAATTTTTCTCTTTTCTCTTCTTGATCTTCTATCTTATCTATAAGATCTAACATCAAGTTTTGTTCTTTTGTTAAGACACATAAACCATTTAAGGTACAAAGTGCTTTGTAATGGTCACATTTTCCATCACAGATTTTTTCTTGTTCTGGTTCTAACTCAGTAGAAGATTCTTCAGAAGTATAGTCTAATGCATTGACTTCTAAATCTTTTTCAATCGCACTCATTTAAGAGGATTTTAATTAATGAATCTTTAAGATTATCATTAATTTCTAAGGCTTGAATTTGTTGTTTGACTCTACACTTATTAGCGTAATGACCAGTCTTTCCACATTTGTAACAGACTACATTAGTCTCTTTTGTTACTCTTTTCTTCCTTTTAGAAGATGTTCCAGATTTATTTCTAACAGGCTTTTTATACCGTTTTTCTTGTCGAGGGTAAAAGTTTTTGTGTTTTTTAAACCTTCTCTTACTCTCTCCCCGCTTTTTAACTTTGCCTTTATTAGGAAAAGTTATCGTGGTAAACCATACTGCTCACGTAAATCACCGAGTATTCTTTTACCGTGATTCGCTCTTTGTGTAATTGGCGTTGAAGTCTAAGTTCATTGCAGAGTGCTAATCCTGCAGTTGACTACTTCAAGCTAATTCACCAAAAGTATATTGATTGTATGGTAAGGTATTGTCATGTTTATCTCTTATTTGTTTTTTGACTCGTTCAGCAAATAACGAGGGCAATCCAGAAAGAAATTTTTCTTTCCATAAATCATATTGATTGTCGTCCCTGACAAATATAAGGGAAAAGAAGGTATCTTTATACCATTTGAAATGAGATAGGTCGTGACACCTAAGGTTTATTAGTTGTTCTGGATCTATCTAGGTACATACTCATTCCTCCTACAAAGTGTAATCCTATTGTACACAATAAGGTATACACACATGGGACTTGAGTTTGACTCATTCGATTGTTCTGCTTTAACAAAGATCGAAAATTTGTCTTTTTCCTTCATCGCTTAAGGAAAATCCCACCAACCTTTAAGTTGGCTGTAAATCCACATGTAATTGCGTTGACTATTTGCTGCTCATTGTTTCCTCTTGATTTAGCGGCAAACGCATACATGGTCATAAAATGGATAGTATTTTTAATCTGTATTCAGATAGTCCATCTATGTTCCATTCTACAATTGAAGTTCCATCAAATTGTACGTAGTTATAACTAGTATCTTCAAATTGTAGATTAATGGGTGAAGGCCTAGGATAATAAGGCTTCATTTCGATCAAGGTTGCCTAGGTTTAGGGTATACTAGTCTATTAACTTCTAGAGGTTGCGGTTCAGGTTCTTTAAACATAACTTCTAGAGAGTTAATTGCTCTTCAGTATTAGAAGAATCTTCCGATTCATTTGCTTTCTTCTTCTTGTCCTTGACTTAAAGGAGCAATACTTAAGGCTTTTAACCTCTGTTCTAATTCTTCTTGAATGTTTAAAGATCTGGTTAAGGGTGCTATGGTTTTCTTTTTAGAATCCTTAGCTTCCAATCCTAATTCTGCTAACCTTTTAGTTAGTTCATCAACTATTTCTGAGTTTCCTCCTAATTTAATAGGGTTTTATCTGCTTCAACAGTTTAAATAAAACCTTTTTCTCTAAACTTGATTTAGAGGTTTCTCCCTTTTCTGGTCCGTATTCTCTTGATTTAAAGGTCCGAGTCAGTGTTTCTACCCTGGTCAATTGTTGACCTATGGTGTATAAGCTAAGGCTGGCATAATTACCCTGCTTATCTGATCTTGAGAATGGAGAACACTCAAATTCCTGATTTTCAGCTACCTTATAAGATATCTCTGTTAATGGTGGATGGACGCCTCTTAAGGTTTTACCTTTGGGAGTTATGAAATTCCTGTAGGCAGATTCTAGGGTGACTAGGAACTGCTGATCTTCAAAGTCTGGGAAAGACCTTTTTTGAATTTCTAACCTGAATTTCATAAAGTCTTGGAAATTTTTATTTCCACCTTTGTCCTGATACCATTTGTATTCTTTTAAGAATTTTTGCTGTTGATCTTGTTTGAAAGTTATTTGAAACCATTTTTCAAACGGGCTTTCTTCTGTTGTTAGGGCCATAATCCTTTTAGGTTGCTGGGTCCTAACGCTTTCTTTTTCGTAACCCATATCTGAAGGAGTTGGGCTTTCTGGCCTTTTAAGGCTTACTGTTTCTATTGGGCTTGCAACTGTGCTTTCTGGGCCATAAATAGGCTGGGCTATTTGTTCTTCAGTTCTATGGATTCCAATAGAGCTGAATCTATCTAGGTCTATTCCTGATAAGGATGTCCTAGGTCTGATAGGTTCTGAAACTACAGATCTTCCTGAGAATGAGTTTCTGGACCTAGTCCTAGCAAAAGATATTGCTACGGTTCCATTATTTGTTTCAATAATGGATTCCACATCTTCAGATTCTTCCTTTTTAGGAGGAATTGCTTCTTCCAAAATCCAGCTATCAGGTAAATTAACCTGTTCCCATGCTATGGACTTAGGGACCACTAGGTTTCCTTTCTGCAAGCCTTATCCCTGGATATTCAAACCCATGGATATAACATGTTACCAGGATCCGAGAACATTATCCTTATTTACAGGATTCATTACAAAGCCATGAATACTGTAGTCCCTAACCTTAGGGAAAATACTACGAAACTCATCACCCCAAAAGGAACCACCACTTTCTTTGTCGAAGACGCCTAATACTTAGACGCAAGGATCGCTTTTAATTTTTTCTTTTTAAGCAGAAAATTAATAACCCTATTATGACAGCTAGACAGACAACACCTACTATTATTTCTAAATTACTTTTAGACACTCTAGACTCTTTATGTGCTTGATTATATTCGAACCTATTCCTATATACTGGACTCTCAGAGTTATACATAAACTATTTCAGTAGTACGTGGCGTTGTAGCTACAATTCGCTCTACCTTCCAACAGTGAAGGGCTCAAGCTGTTAGTAGTTTCCAGCCGATATACCACTTACTTTCTTAGGAGAAGAAGAGTCTTAAAAATTATTATTACTAAGTAAAAAATCTAAAAATCTAATTATAATATTAAACAAATTTAACAAACGTTGATGCTCTCTCAAATACACCATTCATTATGAGTTTCGACATGTTCATTAAATAGATTAGTTCCGCTTTCTATTAAAGCTTGTCTAAACAGCTTCTACTTCACGTCTATTAGTTAAATCAAGAGTACATAAATAAAATAAAAGACGATTAATATATGTGGACATAAATAGTAAACATGAACAGTTTCTGATGTACAGGATCCCTTTAAGGGCAAGTACAGAGCATACTTAAATAGTAAATATGAACAGTTTCTGATGTACAGGATCCCTTTAAGGGCAAGTACAGAGCATACTTAAATAGTAATGATGCTTACAGTGCTTCCAATAATATAAACAATATTTAAATAGTATGAATAGTAATACTTACAGAAAGTGCTCCAACCAAAGAGGTTTAATGGAAGATGAAGGAATGCTTGTCAAGGAGGAGGTGAATAGTAGACTCTATAGTCAAACTTACTGCATGGTTGACCAAGCAGATCCTCAATGTTACGGGATTTAAATTCTAGTTCTTTGTTTAATTCTTTAGCTTGATCTATTAAAACATCTAGTTCTTTTCCTACTTTGTTTAATGAAGATCGAATATCAGAAGTAGAAGAGAAATTCATAAACTCTTTATTGATAAAAACAGTACACACAAGAACACTTTGAACAAAACAAGAGCAAAGCAGAGAAAACAAAATGAAAACTTAGAGAGCACTCTATTTTACAACTTATTGCCTAAGTTACATTCTGCTTGTTAAGCAAGTCGGGAGGCCTTCTTATAGTCTTTAGAAGGAATCTTCTGATGTCATGGCATGCATCACTTTTAAGTGGCGCATAAGATAAGGTGGAGTTGGTAGTGGCTTTCTTTAGTCTTGGCAAGAATCTTTTGACTTTTATAGTGCATATGGGTCTGCCGTCATCCCAATATTGTCCTTCCATGTCGTTGTCATTGCCGCTATCGCCTTTTGTGAGACTTGGAGCACTCAATGCATCTTTTGCTTTTGACGAGGATGCTTTTGAGTGGCTTCTTTGTCTTCTTCTTGTAGTGCATTTGAAAAGTTGTCGCGCAATTCTTCTTTCTAGACCGATTTGAGTAGGTCTTTGAAAAGATCCGGACACTGAAGAGACGATGGACTTGGCGTTGATGGCTTTTTAGCCAGAGTGATTAGTCCTTTGGAGGAATAGATTGAGGGTGGCTCAAAAGTCACACTTATCCCACCATTTGATTAGGACTCTTCCGGTTAACTGGTACGTGTTCGAGAGAATTCACCAACCTTTTCATCTTTTTCTTGAGATAATATAATCCCATCGACTATCCATGGTATTTTGTAAAGGATAGTAAATAGTAATCTTGAATCCTTTAAGGATTTATTTGAATCGAGAACTGCTCATAAACATCCAACCTTATTAGGTAAAGAAATGGGATATAATCCCCGCTTAAAGAACCATTCATAGAACCATGAGGGAAATTCCCATGATTCTTTGTCTAATCGAATCAGTATGAACCACTAAACTTTTTCGCCTATTTTCATAAATTAAGGCACCATCCGTGCAATCATGTAATCAAAATAATTAAAGTACACTGGTTTACCAAATTCAACTCTCTTTGTTTAAAGAGTGAATCTCCCCAATCATCGTAGGTAATAACCCTTTTGATGATGAACTTGCCGAAAGCCCACTCATTAGCGGACCTTTCAGAGGTGAGAAGACCACCGAATCGGTCTCTGCTAAGATAGCTTGATAATAAGTGTAGTCCTTTGGTAAATAAGGATTCATCAGATGATGTTCTGATAGAAATTTGCCACCTCATAAGGTTTCAAATCCTTGTGTTTCTGTCAATGGGCATAAGGAAACAAGAATCGATTGGAATGTAGGGTAATTAACCTCCTTAGCATTATTAGCTTCGGACCGATAGCATAAGCGTCGTCTCGAGTTTGTCCATCATTTTAGACGGAGGTGGAGATACCTCGTGAGTCCGCTTTGACGGAGTTATGAGGCTTTTGAACTCATGTCCTGTAAGGAATTCACGTGTCAAGAAATCGTGCAATGAGTTAGTTTCTCCTTTAATAAACTCAATATCAAAATCAAATACAGACAAAATAGCCTGCCATCTTGCAAATATCTGCTTAGATGCGATGTTTTTAACATCTTTCAAGAATATTTCTTTTGCACTTTTACAATCAACCCTTATAAGGAATTTCGATTCAATAAATCGATTCGAACTTTTGTACACAGAGAACTATGGATAAGATCTCTTTTTAACCGTAGAGTAATTAACTCTAGGTCCCGTCCAAATACCATCGTAAATCGACTAGGGTTTCTTTGTCATCTAGTTTTTGTTTTAAGATGCCTCCGCATCTGATGTCGATATCGTCGCTTTCCACTACCTTTAAGGCGTATGGATGAGGTATTGCTGCATTGGAAGGGTCTTAACCCTTTGTTTTATCCGCTTAATGAGATAAAGTATGTTCTTTGGTCCATGGGCTTGGATTTTTCTAAGTCTTTGGAATAAAGGCTTTGCATCATGGGCAGTCTTTATAGAAGTCCGAGACATAGTTTAGGCTTCCTAAAAACCTTTGAAGCTGGGTTTTTCTTTTATTTCATCAGAAATTCTTCGCAAATTCAATGGCTCGATCAATAGGAATAATTGATCCTTGTTTTATATTATGTCCTAAAATCTAATATTAGCCTGAAAGAGTTTAATCTTTCTGGCTGAGACTACCAAGCCATTTCTTTTGACAATTTTCATAAACACGTTTAAGTGTTTGAAATGTTGATCAATTGTCCTGGAGAAAATAAGGACATCATCAATGTAAACAATTGAGAATGCCGAATAAGCATTGAATATTTCATTCATAATTTTTGGAATTCGATGGGGCATTTTAAGCCCAAAAGGCATTACGCTCCATTCGTAATGTCCAAATGGCACAAGAAAGGCGCTTTATACCTATCTGTTTCAGCTATCTGGATTTGCCAATATCCAGATTTCATATCGAATTTTGAAAAGATTTGGGCCTCAAAGAGTCTATTTAATAGATCTCTTTTATTAGGCAATGGATATCTTATCCATCTAAGGGCCTTATTTAAAGGCTTATAATTGATTACCAATCTAGGTACTCCTCTTTCTAGTTCTCAGGCATTTTCAACATAAAATCTTTGGGCAACTCCATGGGCTTTGACTTTTTCTAATTATCCCTTTTGTCTCGAGGTCAGAAATTTCTTTTTTACAGATCTCCAAATGTCTTGGTCACATATCAATGTGCAGGTCTTTTGTAGGTATGTCTGTTTCATTGAAACTGGGCTCATATGGTAGATTAACCACATGACTTTTTCTATCCCAGAAGGCATTAGGGACTTCTGCACAGATGCTATTAGCCATCTCATTTTGGAGTTGTTTTATTTTTTCTTGTATTAAAGGTTCATTAACCTTTTGTTGTATTGTTTTGTAATCAACTTCTCTTTTAAGAGAATAAATAAATTTTTCTTTATTTTTGATGTTACTTTTAAGCACATCAATTTCCCTTTCAATGGGTAAGGAGATAAATTCAAAGATAATCTCTCTTCCCTCTATTTCTGTTGTTATTCCCTTTTCAGTAATTGACTTAATTGGGTATAACATGTGAAGGAATGGGTTTCCTAGGATTACTGGGTGAGATAACCCTTTTACCATTATAAATGGTATTTCAAAACATATCCCTTGATTACAAACTACCGTATCAGATAATTTGTACTTGATGTTCATTTTAGAACTATCCGCTGTATGTAATTCTTCAATTGTTTTAGAGAAGTATTTTGAAGGTACAAGTCCTTCGTCTATACAGCATAAATCTGCTCCTGAGTCTATTAAGGCTATAGTACTAAATAAGTACTCCTTTTGAACAATGATTGTGACTTTAGTATGCCACTTATGAGTGATTACTCTATCTATACGATTGACATACTGAAGACTATTTATTTCTACTGGTTCCTGTTTTTCTTCTTCCTTTTCTATTGTTTCCACTATTAAGGGAAATTCTTGTTTTGCTTCTAATAAGACTATTTTTTCTTTCAAAAATTGTATTTCGAATTTAATCGAATTTACTTCTTGTCTTAACTCTTTTAGAGTTGGTTCTCTTGTCATTTTAGCTTTTTTCATTCTTTCCATAACTTCTTTAAGTTCATATGGATTTGTTCTTTCTTCTATCTTCTTTTCTAAAGGACTTTTATCCTTAACTAAGTTCAAATACTCTTCCAATTTTTCTCTTTTCTCTTCTTGATCTTCTATCTTATCTATAAGATCTAACATCAAGTTTTGTTCTTTTGTTAAGACACATAAACCATTTAAGGTACAAAGTGCTTTGTAATGGTCACATTTTCCATCACAGATTTTTTCTTGTTCTGGTTCTAACTCAGTAGAAGATTCTTCAGAAGTATAGTCTAATGCATTGACTTCTAAATCTTTTTCTGAATCAGACTCATTTAAGAGGATTTTAATTAATGAATCTTTAAGATTATCATTAATTTCTAAGGCTTGAATTTGTTGTTTGACTCTACACTTATTAGCGTAATGACCAGTCTTTCCACATTTGTAACAGACTACATTAGTCTCTTTTGTTACTCTTTTCTTCCTTTTAGAAGATGTTCCAGATTTATTTCTAACAGGCTTTTTATACCGTTTTTCTTGTCGAGGGTAAAAGTTTTTGTGTTTTTTAAACCTTCTCTTACTCTCTCTCCCCAGTTTTTTAACTTTGCCTTTATTAGGAAAAGTTACTGGTGGTAAACCATACTGTTCACAGAAATCACCGAGTATTCTTTTACCCGTGATTCGTTCTTTGTGTAATTGGCGTTGAAGTCTAAGTTCATTGCAGAGTGCTAATCCTGCAGTGACTACTTCAGAAGCTAATTCACCAAAAGTATATTGATTGTATGGTAAGGTATTGTCATGTTTATCTCTTATTTGTTTTTTGACTCGTTCAGCAAATAACGAGGGCAATCCAGAAAGAAATTTTTCTTTCCAGAAATCATATTGATTGTCTTCCCTGACAAATATAAGGGAAAAGAAGGTATCTTTATACCATTTGAAATGAGATAGGTCAGGACACCTAAGGTTTATTAGTTGTTCCTGGGATCTATCTAGGTACATACTCATTCCTCCTACAAAGTGTAATCCTATTGTACACAATAAGGTATACACACAGTCTGGGACTTGAGTTTGACCTGTTGCTGATTGTTCTGTTTTAACAGCATCGAAAATTTGTCTTTTTCCTTCATCAGTTAAGGAAAAATCCCACCAACCTTTAAGAATACAAATGGTATCAGGACAAAGGTGGAAATAAAAATTTCCAAGACTTTATGAAATTCAGGTTAGAAATTCAAAAAAGGTCTTTCCCAGACTTTGAAGATCAGCAGTTCCTAGTCACCCTAGAATCTGCCTACAGGAATTTCATAACTCCCAAAGGTAAAACCTTAAGAGGCGTCCATCCACCATTAACAGAGATATCTTATAAGGTAGCTGAAAATCAGGAATTTGAGTGTTCTCCATTCTCAAGATCAGATAAGCAGGGTAATTATGCCAGCCTTAGCTTATACACCATAGGTCAACAATTGACCAGGGTAGAAACACAGCTCCAGACCTTTAAATCAAGAG